>NC_046155.1:149404566-149598551 GCF_011064425.1 Rattus rattus
TGCCTATCTGCATGCCGCCATGCATCCCGCCATGACAATAATAGACTAAACCTCTGAGGCTGTAAGCCAGCCCCAATTAAATGTCCTTTATGAGAGTTGCTGTGGTCATGGTATCTCTTCACAGCAATAGAAACCCTAACTAAGACAACTACCCTCATATATACTATACGCACTAATTTTTGTAACTTGTAAGATATGAGAAAGATTTCGCATCTAAGGATTTCTGAAGTGGAAAGGTCATTCATGGCCCATTACTTTAATGCATTCATTTACTCTACAACTATTCACTGAGCACAGTCTGCATCGAGCAATTATTTTAGGTCATCAAGACAGTGTAGAAAGCAAAAGGAAAAAATCATTTATATTTATAAAAAGACATACTCAAAAAAAACTGTACTCTACATGATCATCTCATCCTCACAGGATTGAATTCAGATGTCATGACAGGGCAAATGCATAGGTTATTTACAATGCTCAGTGGAAGCCTCATTTTTATGCTGAGATTTCAACAGAACAGACTCCCTATATAGACCCAAGATGAAGAGATTTCCAGGAACTTCCAAGAGGGAGTGTCAGCCATGTAAAACAAGCTTATTGGAAAGAGGAGATAGAGCGAAGGTCAGCATCCTGTAGTGGTGGGAGGAAAATACTGCATGATGAAGTTGGAGGCAGAAAGGATAAAAAGGAATATAAAGACTGGGTTGGATTTTCTCTGTATTGAGGTATACTAGAGAGTTTTGAGCACATATGCATGTGCACGCACACGTGCACTCACACATGAAGAGAGAATAAGAGAAAGAAAGGGAGAAGGAAGGAGGGAGGGATGTATGGAGGGAGGGAGGGAGAGAGAGAGAGAGAAAGAGAGAGAGAGAGAGAGAGCTTTTAAAAATATGCTCTAGCTCTATATGAAGAATGGATTATGGTATAGCAGAAGAGTATGACAATTCCCCTTGCATGGAACAGCTGTGCACGGAAGTGCATAGGATCATGACAGTGGCGTGTGGGAAGACTGAATCATACAAGACTAGAGTACAGATCTATCAGTCATGGCTCTGAGGGAGGGAAAGGAATCAGGCACAACCTTCAAATGCTTACCTCTAAAAACCGGATACGTAACACAGTTATTGTCAGCTTTTTAAAAAACGCAGAAATGAAAATTAAGAGCTCCTTTGTATGTGTGGTAGGTAGGGCCTGACTACCTGTAGCCTTGAACAACAGATGAAATGTATATTCTGGAAACTCTAGAGAAAGACGGGAGCTGAGGACAGAAGCTAAAAGATGCTGCATTTGAGATAATTTTATGGTGATAAAGTTGAGGAAGTTGTACACATGCGCGCGCGCACACACACGCGTGTGTGCACACAAACACACACACGCACACACAGCTACAACTACAAATTAGGTACACACCATGACAGTGCCTCTCATACAGAAACAGGGACTCAAACCCAAGGAGCTGCAGGCTAGTGTTTAGCACAGAGAGAAGAGATGAGAAACTGATAATAAGTAAACCCGAACCAAGCAATCCTGGGTGACTCCCAAATGCTCAGTCTCTGACCAGTAAACGCACTTGCCACACCGGCCAAACTAATGATTATCTTTCCTGACATTCTCTTAGATGCAAAAATATCCATTTCATCATGGTGCCAAGAGAATAGTGTGACACTTTCTATTTTTAGAACTCCCATCTCTTGGTCCCTCAGTGTTACCATAGGCAACTAGGGCTTTAATGTCAACCCGCACAACCCGTTTGTGTATGCTCGCACACACAGTCAGAAGTACTGGCTGTGGAAATCAGTTGCGCAGATAAAATTGCTTTTGTCATTATCCTTTTCTCAAAAGATGATATTCAAACAAGGCAGGCAAAGAATGCCAAGGTGGACTGCAGGACTCTACGCATGAGGGGTGATGATGCGGGCATGGTGCAGAGCAAGGACGACTTCGCAAAGCAGCCGTGAATCTTACTGCTCACCCGTACAAGAGAAGTCATCCACACGGATGTATCCTGGGACGCAGTCACAGCGATACAACCCCGGCAAGTTGACACACACTGTGTTGGCATGACAATAGTGCATTTTAGCTGCACATTCATCAATATCTGAAAAAGAGGAGAGAGAATTATGGTTAGCGGAGCAATCGGGCCAGAGTATAATTGCCCTGTAATGAAATTGTGGAAGGCGAGCGGTCACTGGTGTCAGGAGTAAAAGCACGGTGCCTTAAATTCAAATACTTAGGTGCAAAACCAGCAGGTGCACTGGACCCCATTCTGAGGTGAAAGCATTCTAGAAAGATGCACGGGGAGGTACCACAGTTGAGAACCCAAGAAGGGTGTAGATGAAACCTTTTTTTTGTTATTTCTAACCAAGGGAGACACTCTATTTAAATGCCCCCAAATCAAGGAGCTCTGTATCTGCCACCCTGAGGTCTATTAATATGTATGGGGCGTCCATGGGACATGGTGCAGCTTTCATCAGCGAGATTAAGGAATCCAGTCCCTTTCTGCTTATGTGTCTCACTGAGACATGCTTTAATCCATCTGTTACCAAATGATGCTGCAGCCACTTCCTCCACACTGTACCCTAGATTGAGGACAGCAACTGTTTTGGGATGCAAAATCAGCACTCTGGTGCTTTGACCTGGAGATGTGTACCAGGTGATAGGATAATGGGCTCATTCGACAGAACAGAGCAATCTCTTTGGGATGGAGGTCAGAGAGGCACCAGCTTTCTATAAGTAATTCCGAGTGGAGATTAGAATACCTACCGGCTGTAAGCATTGGATTCAAGTCTTTTCTAGAAGTTATGCTTTCAAACTTTGATTTGTGTTCGCCGTGTTCAAAGAAATACTATATAATTATTGATGGGGCTGTTAAAACAATACAGAAATCCAAGACCCTCAGTTCAGGGTCTGGGAGTCACTAACAGAGACTTGCATTTGATACTCTGAACCTTTAGCCCTCACCAGCTTGCCCTGGGTGACAGTTCTGAACCAAATGCTTTGTACCTCCTAAGCGTCGACTAGCTTGATTCAAATGTAATTCCCTTATCAAAGTGTACGCATCACCTCTATTTGAAACTCTAGAAAATGAGGTTCAAAGAAGTTAAATTATCTGTCACAGTCACCCCACTTAACATGCTACACATGAGATTTGAATTCCTAAGTCTCTTCTTAGCTATGATGTCAGCTGAAAGGACCTTGAAGTTGAAAGGAGTCAGATCCAGTTTATTCAATTACTGACATCCAAATATTTTAATTTATAGAAAACAGGAAAAAAAAGTGGCTATACAAATCACTAGAAAACTCATTTATCTGTTTTTTTTTTTTAAAGAAAAGTAGCTTGATTTATTTCCCAATAAAACACAGTGGAATAAAATTAGACTCTTTTCAGTCCTAAAGAGCTGTCAACCTATAAATAAGAGTTATTGTTGGGTAATTGAGGTCTTAGGAGAAGACCCACAGTTAACAAGACTCTAGTAACCTTGGTATGAGAACAAAGCATCGAAATTTAATAAAGGAACTCAAGCAGCCAACATTGTCCTCTCTGGCAGTCTGTGTCTCAATGGAGTGTTCCAGGGAACCTCAGTTGCAGTAGAAAATCTGCTACAGGAAGAGAATCATGGTGCCAGCACCGTACTTCCTTTGTACATTCACAGTCAAAGATAGATAGCCTGACGTACTGTTTTGAAAGTGTCTTAGTTTAAGTTGTTCTTGCTGTGAAGAAACATTATGGTCAAAGCAACTTGGGGGAATAAAGGTTTATTTAGCTTAGACTTCCACATCACTGTTTATCATCAAAGGACAGGAACCTTGAGGCAGGAGCTGAGGCAGACATTAGGAAGGGGTGCCGCTTACTGGCTTGCTTCCCATGGCATGGTTAGCTGGTTTCTTATAGAACCTAGGACCATCAACCAAGGGATGTCACCACTCCCAATGGGCTGGGCCCTCCTCCACTAACTACTAATTAAGAAAATGCCTTACAGGTGGATCTCATGGAAGAATTTTCTCAGTTGAGCTCCTCTCCTCTCTCTCACATGACTATAGCTTGTATCAAGTTGGCACAAAACTAACCAGCACAGAAAACAGATTGTAGTTATTGTGCAAGCCTTTAGTATGATCATAGAGTAGCGGTGGATAAACTACTGGAAATGAAAGGTTGTAACATTAGAGAAGCCAGGTATAAAGGAAGATTGTGGTGGTAACACTTTATACATTTTTTTCATATTTCTGGACATAGCAGGATCATACTTCCACATTCTAACCTCATCTAAGCATGGCTATACAACTGCACATGAAATCTGAGTGTAAGAGCATCCTTGTAGGTAGAAACATATAGTAAGCCAGCATCTGTCTCCACATCTGCATCAGAGCCAGCATCTGCCCCTACATCTGCTTGTTGCTGCCTTAGAAACTGCAGAAACATACAAAGGGGTCAAGAAAGGATCCCTGAGTTATAAGTAGGTCATCAAACAGGCATTACTAACATGTTGCATGAAGCAGAAATATGTCCTCACTGAGATACATCCTTGAACTTTCTCTAACCAGGAGAAAGAGTTACCACAAAGAGACTGTGAAAGTGGATCTGCAAAGGAGAACATGAATTTATTAGGTAAGGAATGTGGGTGGGTATTCAGAGGAGAAACTATAGAAGAAACTTTTAAGTCTCTGTGGAGTTAGTAGGGGAGAGAGAATCGTTGAACTTTGACTTTTAAGAACCCTAATTAATCAGTTGCGGAGGTGCATGATGGCAATATATACTGAAGAGGTGAAGGCAGGAGGGTCAAGAGTTTGAAGCCAGTCTGAGCTACATCTTTGAGAGCTGGTGATATTAGCTCAAAGGTTAAGAAAACATAATTTTCTCATAGAGGACCAGAATTCAGTGTCTGGCCCCCAGATGTGGTGGCTTGTAACCATTGTAACTACAGCTTCAGTGGATCCTATACCCTCTTCTGGCATCCACAGGCAGCTTCACTCACATATGCATGCCCCACGCCCAACACACACACACACACACACACACACACACACACACACACACACACACACACACACATTTTAAAAGCACTTAAATAGTTTAAAAGCAAACATTAATTAGCCTTTACTGAGCCTGACAGAATAATGAGCAGGTTGTCACTTTGGGCCTCACAGGCTATAAACCTTGAATAATCTTTTACCAAAGATAGGAAACTGTCTCACAAGGTATTATACATAGTCTGAGAGGGTCACGAAGGAGGGCCACCGAGCATCTCTCTGTGCAGAAAGAAGTCTGTGGAGACGTCGATTCATCTGACACTTGAAGTAGGAGTGAAACAAGGAGGAGAGAAACAAAGCACCACATGGCAGAGGGTTTCCAGGAGACTGTTACAGGAAGCTCTGCCTATTGAAACCGGGGCTGGAGAGAAAGAGAAGCACAGGCAAGTTCCCACTAGACCTCTCGGCGCACATCAAGGAGCGTGGACTTTAATCAGGGCAGTGACACAATCCAATTTCTGTTTTTAAAATATCACTCCAGCTGTAGGAGAGAGAATTGATTGGAGCAGGCCAAGCAGAGGGCAAAATCACATTGGTATTTTGCTCACAGCCACAACTGACGTCCTTTTCGCTCTGCTGGGATGGCCGACCATTCCTCAAGATGAGAAACTAGTCAGGACCTGCCTCTAAGGTGATTCAGTCTTCACCCATGGCCACAGCTAACAGCTAGGCTGCTGCCTGCAGTGAGCACTTGCCTGTCATGGATGCCTGTCAACATTTTCCAAGGGGAACTCCTGGCTCATTTCCCTCAGGCCAACTGCATGACTGCTGGGAGGCTACCGCCTCTTCTGGATTTGAAGGAGTTATTTGTATGGTATGCTTTGGTTTAAGTAAACCAATCCATCTTTTTACTTCATGGGCATCTAAGGCCTTGAACAAAAGTATTTTCAAAACAACAAAGAAAGGGGTGGCTACAAAACCTTAGAGAGAATTTCTCCCAGAGTTTTAACCGAACTCCTGCTCTAAGTCATGCAAGACTCGAGGCCCAGCATCTCAGCTGCTCTGCTGAAATGTCTTATAGTAAGCTTTGTTTTTAGTTCACGCCAGTAATTATGACTCTTGTGTGTCTAAAAATTCCATGACATAGCACCAAAATAAAGCTGAAAAGGGGCTCTAGGAAAATCAAACTACCACGATCTTATCTTCCTTGTTCAGCTTTCTTTCAACCGCCACATATAAGAGGCACGCTGTGGTACAGGCACAGGGGAGGGAGAAGAGAAGGAAATAGGGTCACCCTTCTGGGTCCCTAGAAGAGAGAAAGGAGGTGACAGCTTCTGTAGTGTCAGGTTAGGGGTGAGGGAGGGAAGAGTGACAGCTTTGCCAAGATAAAGATTGCCTCCCTACATCCTCAGCGAAAGGCCTAACAGTGTACAGTTTCAATAGGACTCAAGAGGGCTTCAGAAAGAAAATCTGATTAAAAGGAAAATCAAAACAGATTTAACATCTTCAAAGAGCTGGGATACCCACAGAAAACAACCTCCAGAAATAGCTGATATTTTTTAAGCCCTCCCTCCCTACACACACACCACAGAGATTATTTTAAAGTGAGCCTAAGACAAGCACTGCATTGTGTTCACAGAGAAATGGGCTACAAAAGGTGATGTATAATTAGAAAAGAGAAGAAAACAAAATGTATAAGATAGTGGTCCAAAGAATGGGTCACCATGCAGGGAGAGAATGGCTGGACCCCACACAACACAGGAAGACTTCTTACATAGGTGAGACATGCTGTAGGAGCTTGTCAAGGCAAGAAGGGACCTGGCTGAAGGAAAACATTCTGGGGCAGTGGGCTCTCTCAGAATAATGCTCGCCCCGAAGCCAGGAAGCAAAAAAAAGGCTGAGTCTGAGTGGGAACCTCAAGTGGTTTTGAACACACCCGAATGCAGGCTCCAGATAAAAGGCTGAATCTGACCTATGAAGATGCTGAGTGGAACCACAGTTGACCTGACTCCTGCTGAGATTTAAGGGGACAGTAAAGTGTGCTACACACCTGCTGAGACAAGGACTAGCACCATAGCTGATGAATGACAATATCTGCAAGACACCATGCCGGCATTCCACATTTGGCATCTCAACATGGGCTCCGGCAAGTAGGTACCTTAGGTCATAATAAGTAAACTGAGGCTCAGAGATTATTACAGCACTTATCCAAAGCAGAAAATCACTTGGCACTAAAACTCGGATTTGGAGACAAGTAATTCAACTCAAAAGAGCCTTTCCACTGGCGGTTCTAACACGCATTTAAATTTCAATCCAATGACCTCATGTGTGGCTGCTCTCCTTGTGACATACAAGAACAGACAGCTCTCAAAATCTGTATCCACTCCCCATGCCACTAAAGACATCTGTTCAGGTGTCACTCTCTCTACTGAGACAGCAGTGGCACCACAGACATCAGAGTTTTCTTGGCTCCTCTAAACCAAATCCTCACACTTTCTCACTTTAGGCTCCAGGTCCCAAGTCCCCCAATGGGCAAATACATCCTGTTGCCACCTTGAACCTGTTTCTTCTTATAGCTTCTGCTTCAGTGACTCGCAACCACGCAAGCCTCCAGTGAACTGGAAATTAGCAGAATGCCTGGGTATTTATATGATTATTCGCTGTTATTAAAGAAACAACTGAAACCTTGCTGCAGTGTATTTCTGGCTCCGGTAGAATGGAGTTGAGATTGTGATTCATTCATATAAATTGCTTGTCGCCTTTGAAATATTAGAGTTCATCTTCTCGTGGTCTTTCTGAGGTAATGAAAACACATGATTTATGTCCCTAGGACGGTGAAGTGGTTTGTTTTCATATTTTTAAATGTATACTTATAGACTTTCAAATGAAACTTGATGTGACAGAATGGCTCTTCACACATCACCAGCCTCCATCTACAGGACTTGGGAGAAAACCCCAACCAAACAAGATTGGGATCACTGTCATTAAGTTAGAGCACAAATGAAAATTAGCTTGTGGTCCAGGCAGCACACAGAGGTGGCTGCCAAGATTCTTCTTAATAACATATGATCTATCCAGACTCATAATGTAAGACTTTCCTAGACACGGGAAAAAAAAACCCGAAACAGGATTCAGAGATAGGGAGAGGATTCAGGCAAAGAAGGAAGCACATACACCCATGTTCTACTCTGAGCAATGAACTGGGGATATGAGCTTACTGGCCAAAAGTTACATTCAGTTCTTTCTTTGTTAAAACGTCTTCAATGGAGCTTGAAGGGGCTCGAGACCCCTTATGTACAACAATGCCAAGCAACCAGAGCTTCCAGGACTAAGCCACTACCCAAAGACTATACATGGACTGACCCTGGACTCTGACCTCATAGGTAGCAATGAATATCCTAGTAAGAGCACCAGTGGAAGGGAAGCCCTGGGTCCTGCTAAGACTGAACCCCAGTGAACTAGACTGTTGGGGGAGGGCGCAATGGGGGAGGATGGGGAGGGGACACCCATAAGGAAGGGGAGGGGGAGGGGATGTTTGCCCGAAACCGGAAAGGAAATAACACTTTCGAAATGTATATAAGAAATACTCAAGTTAATTAAAAAAAAAAAAAAGTCTTCAATGATGAGAATTGAAACAGAACTTTCCATCTGTGTCATACAGGATATTTGTTTAGATTTCAGCTTCTACATTCGTGACAAGTATTAGAGCTCTGAGCAACCCTGGCCCAGCGCTTGGCTTTTCTGTTAATTACTTGTGGCTCTGGACAAGCCGCATTTCTCCAGATCATACATCTTGTCCAAGTGAGGGAATTGGACCCAATACCTCTGAAAGACCCACTGGCTCTAAGGTTCTTGACCCGTTCAGATATTTCTATCAATTCATCTTTAGGTCTTGCCTCTGGAACACCTCCTGGGCTACCTCCTCTATCCCCAGGAGGAGCACACAGACATCCTACCAATCTTTCCAAGACAAGAATCCAGAAATTCACCATTCAGATGAGCAGAGCCCTCGCTGTGGTCCCCTATAAACTGCACCGGCATCTCCGCAGTTAAGACACGATAACCTGTATTCACACAAAAGCAGTGCCAGGCACGCTTCCTGTGTGCTCTCAAGATAACCTGCAGGGCACTGTTACTAGACTGACCTCCTTGCTGTGCAACAATCGAGACTATGAGAACCCAGCAGTGGCGGCCAGCTGGTTGGTATTTTAGAACCAGCTATAGTCTCCTTTCCTTATTGCCGTGTTTATATTTTTTTTAAAGTGTAAGTGCATGCAATCTCTAAATTGAAACTATAAAAATCCAGCAAGAGCTTAAGAGTACAGCAGCTATGCTGTGAGCACTGGTGAGATGATGGCTGCCTGTCGGTGTCAGTCATCCAAATTAATAGAATTCTCAACAAGAGTGGGTCCTGGTATGAACTAAGGCCTTAGATGATTATGTTCCATCAACAGTTTGCTTCCCGGCTGCAGCTAATGTACCATCTGGTGGAGATGCTAATGTGTGTGGCGATGTGGGTGCCACGCCTGTGCCTTCAGTTGTACTGTAAGCCTAAAACTAATTTTAAAAACATATTTCAGGCTTAGCTTTTAAAATCTAGGGAGGACGACAAAATGTGGACTGTTGGACTCTTTCTCATATGAGAAGGTAGAGCGAAGCCTTGGACTTGGTGATTGGCACCAGTGGAAAACAGAGCAACAAAGAGAGAGAATGGGGATGAGGGGCACCCTGGCACAGACATGATCCCTTTTCATCAGTCTACTGGAAGCATGTTCAAAGGTCAAGGTCTTCTTATTCCAAAATTGGCACTTTGTACCATGCTCCCTTTGTCTGTAATTATAGTTTCTTCCTCAATCAAGGGGAAAACAATCAAATGCTTATAGAATCTAGGGCTATAAATGGATGCCAGGGAGAAATTTGTGTGTGCATGTGTGTGTGTGTGTGTGTGTTTATGCTTATGTGTATGTGTTTATGTCTGTGTGTTTGTGCATATGCATGTGTTTATATGTTTATATATATGCATGTATGTGAGGGCATTGTATGTACATGTATATTTCTGTGTATTTTGTGTTTGTTATTTTGCATATATGTTTATGAGTATATGTTTATAGTGGTTTGTATATTTGTATGCATATGTGTGTGTGAGGGGGGTGGCTGTGCATGTGGGTTTGCAGGCAAAATGGGTCCTTCTCACAAACAAACTCTTTCTTGATGATGAACAGAGATGTTGAGAAAGCTCCAGTCCAACTCCCCCATAAGAGAGCAATGAGGATCAGTCACGTGAGGCCCCTTACCCATTCATTAGGCACACCTTTAGAGAACGTATGTGAAGGAACTCGTTCAGCACTCAAGGCTCTTCACGGTTCAGGTTAGAGCAATTATTCACTTAATGCATTAGGGATTAAAGGCACAACCTATTGTGGAATGCCATATAGGTCAGAGCAGACCCAGATGTAAGGATGTGGACATGGGATACACAACTCTGAACTGGATGGTGCGGTCGGTCTTCCCTGAAAGATGGGCCAGAGCTTTCATCTGCCAACACGACACAGAAGTTCTAGCATTTTTCATCGTCAGCTGCTGGTTCTGCTTTTCCAGATGACCCAAATGTATCTGCCATAACAATTCAACTAACACATGCCTGTGCCTCAAGGAGGGGTGAAGGGGAAGGTCAGGAAGAAAAAGTGGCAAGGGGGAGAGAAAAACTAATAATAAAAATATGGAGGGGGAAGGGGAGGGAAGGAAGATGGTTTTTGTAAAGTACCATAGAGCACACTGCTTTGGAGGGAATTGTGTCCCCTCAGTACACGTGTGGAAATCCTACCCCCACCCCCAAGCATGATGACGACTAGAGATGAAGGCAATTAGGGCTAGAAGCAAACAAAGGAACAGGGCTTGGCAGGGTGTGCTAACACCCTTGGGAAGAAAGGCTGGACACTTGACCTTCTTCACCTTCTAGGTGAGGTTGAGAGGGCCAGCTGCCAGTAACCCAGAATAGGATCCCTCATCAGAGCTGTGCTGGGTTAGGACCCAGGTCTCAGACTTCCAAACCTGAGAAAAGCAACAGAGCATGCTGAGGTTTCACACTACCCAGTGGTCAGTGCTCTCCTGTGGCGTCATGAGCTACTTCCCACCATAACCCTTTCTATTTCTCTGCTGCTTAGGAAAAAGGGGTTTTGCGTCAAATTCTCCCAGACGAGCCAAACAAACGTTTTGCCAGCCAGAACAAGTATCTTCAGATTTAAACTCCAAGAGGCATGTTCACCTTCGCACGATTGACAAATACACCTTGTTACATCATTTTATTTAAGACTTTGGTTTGATATTTTAAAAGTATTTTTCATATTTAGCTATATCAGATACCAAGAAATTCATATAACATGTTTGGTTTTTGTCCTGCTGGGCTCAATTTCAGAATCAAACACTGCCATGAAGTAACATTTTCCATTTTTGTCTTTGGGAATCACAGCTCACCAGTTTCCACCTAATGGTGGCAAAGCATCATGGGAGCACATCCCATGACATTCGGTCCATCCTGGCACTTCTGACCTTTAAGAATGTCCACACGCTGTGATTAGCTGTCTGTGTGGAGAGATACCTGGGGTGAAGAATGATGACTCCAGGCTTGGTCTCCAGCTACAAGACAGCCTGTCTGAACCTATCTGTGTCTAAGCTCTACTGCGGATGATGGTAACAACCAACAAGACTAAGGTCTCAATCATCATCATCATCATCATCATCATCATCATCATAGGCAAGTTCATGAGATGCAAACCAGATGAGTTATCAGAGAATACCCTGGATGCATGAAATCTTTTGTCTTTGGTATGATGGGAAAGGAAGTGTAAGAGCTGTTGAGGGTCTTCCAGATCGCACAAGCAGTGAAGTTTCCGCATGTCAGTGTGATGTGGCTTGGGTCTCCAGAAGTCAATCTCATCCAGCAGGGAGGAAGGGACAGGATGTTGTGTTATATGGGTGCTATTCAAGGCCTCTTGGTGAAAGACTAGGCTCAATGCATAAAGGGGGCCATGTTCTTTGACCACCGCACTGTGCTAAGCACAGGCAGAGCGTGTTCATATATTGATTCATCTTATATTTGCCACGGCATGAAAATACTACGGACATTTTTATTTCATAAGGGCCTAAAAGGCAAATCAGATAGAGAGATACAATGGAGAATTTGAACCTATGCAACCTACATTTCTCTAACCCTCTGTGAACCACCTTGGTTCCACGGTTCTAATAATATTCACCTGCCGTCGTTTATTAATCAGCCATTTCCTGTAGGCATGCACTCAAATTATTCATTTATCTTTTTCATTAAGCAAGAAAATAAAATGCACAAACTTTAGCCTTTTAAAAATTAAGTAATGTAGGCCTGGAGAAATGACTTAGTAGAGAGGAACACTGGTTGCTCTTGCAGAGAACACAAGTTTTTTCCCCGGTACCTAGATTGGGCTCGTAACTGTCTAACTTGAGCTCCAGAGATTTGACCCCCTTTTCTGGTCTCCTCTTGTTCTATATGCACACGGCATAAATACGCACAAGGATATATATAATATAAATGAATAAAAACTAAAAAATAAATGATTTGTTGCCAAAAGTCTAACTCTGACTCACAATAGCAAACATGGAAGACCATGCCAGTGACCAAACACCTGACTCCGAAATTTATTCTTGTGGACCAAAGAAGAGAGGCACAACCTGGACCCCGAGAAGCCACTCCCTCTTGCCCACCATTTGTATGCAGCAAGACCATCAGCTACAATTTTCCTCCTGTATTCTCCCATGGCTGAGGAGGGGAGGTGCTTTAGATAAAACAAGTATCTCAAACTGAAGTCAGTGTTACTCCTACTTCCACGTCCTTATACATCTAACCGAACCACAATAGAAAAAGCAGGGGTGTTAAAGCTGTTCCTCAAGAACAATTAGGTTGGGGGTTGGGGATTTGGCTCAGGGTAGAGCGCTTGCCTATGTGCTTAAGGCCCTGGGTTCGGTCCCCAGCTCCGAAAAAAAGAAAAAAGAAAAAAAAAAAAAAACAATTAGGTCCAGATTCCCATTTCTTGCCAAGCAAGTGAAAAAAAAATGGCCTAGAGAAGAAAGAGAAACGCATTTGAATGTAATCAAATGTCTTCTGAAAAAAAAAATCTAATATGATAGACTACATTATTCCCCCCCACACTCAAAAAAGGAAGTGGAAGAAAGAAATCTTTCACATAAGGTAGCAATAGCAAAGATTTATGTTGAGTTTTGTAATCAGTATGGCTCCCTGTATATAATTCCTGGGGTCCTCGTGGTGTCACTTGTGGGGGATTCTGTCTAACCTCTCAAGTCTACAAAGGAAGAGTGAAAGTAGGAGAAGAGTAAGTGAACTGACCCAGGTCACACAGCAGGAAAGGGATGAGGAGAGAGAACCCCGTTCCCACTGTCCACCACCCTCGCCCACAGCCCTGCTCCTAAGCTCCACACTCTGCTCTGCTCACTAAGGCCCTGCTCATTCTCCTTGCTTCCTGTTGTCATTTCTGGTTTCAGCCCCAGGGACTACTGAACTTTAGGAGAAGGGAGATCCCATGGGTAGGGAGATACTAGGAGATAGGGAATACCAGAGGCTGGAAGACAGCAAGGTCTTAGGAACCCCAAAGGCTAGAGGATCCCAGGAACTGGGAGATGCTGGGAAATGGAGGGCTCCTGGGGCTAGGGTATTACAGAGCATGGAGGACTACAGTGGGAGCTCCAGAACTGGAAGTGTGGGGACTGAGTAACTGGGGCTTATCTGGTTCAGAGTTTCTGTTCAGGATACTAAAAAGTTTAGAAACAGAAACTGGAGATCGTTGTTACTGTTATAACTGTTCAACTGTTTACTTAAGTCAGCTAAATTGAGCTAAGTATAGGGGTGAATGACTGTAATTCTAGAACTCAAGAGACTAAGGAGGGAGGATTCTTGTGAAGCTGCAGGTAATCTGCCTCGTATAGTCAGTATCAGGCCAGTTGAAGCTACATAATAAAGCCCCATTTCATAAATATGAAAAGGTGGTTAATTTTATCAATTTATCCCCCCTTAAATAGGTAAACTGAATAGTGTAAGAATTTTTCTCAATATAACCATTTCAACACAAGAAGGCAGTAGACAAGGCATTTTTATGTATACATAAAATATATATGCTCCTCCTTGTTCCAGAGACTGCCACATCTTTTCATGCTGTTCCAGCCTCGTCCCATAGACAAAATGGTGAAGGTCAGTGTGAACAAATTTGGCTATATTGGGTGCCTGGTTACCAGGGCTGCCTTCTGCTCTGCATCTGGCAAAGTGGACAATGTTGCCATCAACAACCCCTTCACGGACATCAACTACATGGTCTACATGTTCCTGTATGATTCTACCCATGGCGAATTCAATGGCACAGTCAAGGCTGAGAATGGGAAGTTTGTCATCAACAGGAAGCCCATCACCATCAGGAGCGAGATCCTGCTAACATCAAATGGGTGATGCTGGTGCTGAGGATGTCACGGAGTCTACTGGCATCTTCACCACCATGGAGAAGGGTGGGGCTCACTTGAAGGGTGAGGCCAAATGGGTCATCACTGCCACTCCTTCAGCTGATGCCCCCATGTTTTGTGAACCACAAGAAATATGACAACTCCCTCAAGATTGTCAGCAATGCATCCTGAACCACCAATTGCTTAGCCCCACCTGGCCAAGGTCATCCATGACAACTCTGGCATTGTGGAAGGGCTCATGACCACAGTCTACGCCATCACTGCCACTCAGAAGACTGTGGATGGCCCCTCTGGAAAGCTGTAGCATGATGGCCATGAGGCAGCCCAGAACATCATCCCTGCATCCACTGGTGCTGCCAAGGCTGTGGGCAAGGTCATCCCAGAGCTGAATGGGAAGCTCACTGGCATGGCTTTCCATGTTCTTACCCCCAATGTATCCATTGTGGATCTGACATACCGCTTGGAGAAATCTGCCAAGTATGGTGACATCAAGAAGGTGGTGAAGCAGGCATCTGAGGGTCCACTAAAGGGCATCCTGGGCTACACTGAGGACCAGGTTGTCTCCTGAGACTTCAACAGCAACTCCCATTCTTCCACCTTTGATGCTGGGGCTGGCATTGCTTCAGTGACAACTTTATAAAGCTCATTTCCTGGTATCACAATGAATACCGCTACAGCAACAGGGTGGTGACATCACAGCCTACATGGCCTCTAAGGAGTAAGAAACCCTGGACCACCCACCCCAGCCCAGCCAAGATACCAAGAGCAAGAGAGAGACCCTCAGTTGCTGAGGAGTCCCCACCCCAATTCAGCCCCCAACACTGAACATCTCCCTCACAATTCCATCCCAGACTCCCATAATAACAGGAGGGGCCTAGGGAGCCCTCCCTTCTCTCTTGAATACCCCCCAAAAGAAAGACTGTAGTGGATGTCAGTCCATATTCCTGCCAAGCTGCTCCTTATTGTCACTGTAAGAACACTTTTTAGTGTTTCTGAGCCTGGACTTGCCCATCTGAGGGATCGGGTTGGCACTATGAAGGTTCTGTGAGCTAGCCTGCACTGTCTTGAACATCAACAATAATTCTCAAGCATCTTGAAGCTTCTCTCATCTTTGATTCGGCAGCCATTGTGGACTTTCTATCAAACTTCTCTTATAAATGAAACAATTAAGACAAAAAAGAAATCTAAGGTGTCATGACACCATATACCAGCATTTCCCAGAGACTGCTAGAATCTCTCTTTAGATGTTTTCTGTATGATCTAATAGTGACCAGTGAATTTTAGAAGATAACCGCTACACATAATAGGGGACTGGAAGGAATGAGGGAGGGAGAGAGGGAGGGAGGGGTAAAAATAGGCAAAATTGAGAGATACATATTTTCAAATGCTATTCTCAGACCTTTACTTGGGGGGAAGAAGCTAGATGAATAAAACGGTGTCAGGGTTCAGGGGTTTCCACTCCTCACAGGCCTAAGGAAGCCTGCTTTAGTGTGAACAATTTTGGATAGAACAACCAGGCCCCTCTTAGAATCACTATTCAAACTCTCACTTGTCTTCCCATGCCTTGCTCTGTGTTAGGAGCCCAGGTTAGGGTGATGTGGGTGTTTGCAACATGGGCTCCCCTTCCTCTCAGGAGCTCAGCTGACCAGAAGTGAAGCTGGGTGACAGTAGCTGAGAAGTGGCAGGCATGGCCATGCCTTCTGTAAGACTTGGCAAGTGAAATGTAGACAGAGGACACATGCAGGCTGAAGGCACTTTGAAGGAAATATGCCAAGAAAAAATGGAAAGGCAGGGAGCTCTGAGCACAGGGTCTGCTTGATGAAAACTGAGAGGAGAGGTGGATGAAGATAAACCATGTGGAGGAAGGAAACCCCCAGAGAAAGGCTCATTGTGTAAACATCCACCAGGATGAACTAGCCCCATCTGTGAGTGTGCGTTTGTTAGTTAAGAGGAACATCAGGAATGCATGGGCAGGCCTTGAACCTCACGTGAAGACCTGGACTCTACCCTGAGGACTACTGCAATGCACATTTGACATGAAGATGGGACCATTTCTTCCTCCATTGTTTATACTAATACTTAAGCATAGCATTCAATAACAAATACCCCCAAATTCCTCTATAGCTTCCCCGGTCTCTGATTTACATGTATTTTTCCTAAAATTTCATGCCATTGTCATAGGGTATTTGAGCACAGCTATTAACTTTGGAGAGAAGTTGATGAAATTATTTGAACTGACAAACATGAATGAGATGTGTGCATCTGTTGAGAGGAGCAATTTCTGGCTTTTTCACTGTTATATATTTGTAAAGGAATGCATGAACTAATCTAGAATTATTAATGTGTTCTGAGCTAAGGAACCACTGATGATTTTCAAATCATCCACCTGGAAGCAATGTTGAGCCTGGCCATCAGGAGAACACCAGCAGGTGAGACAAGCATGCACACAGATAAAGAGAAATGTCCACATGCACGGAGGTTTGCACGCAGAACAAAAACATGCAAGGGTCCAGAGCTGGAAGATTCTGCTTGAAGATCAGTGTCCTGAAGTTTGTGATTTTAAGGATCACAGTCAAGGAATAGAGGGTCAAGAGCGCAGGAAGCAGAACGGGTGTTTTGATGGGCAGAGGTCAAAAGGTAAAGATCTCGAGGGCGAACTCTTGCCCACGATAATAGCAATGATTTTCGTGAAGATGAAATCCAAGCCACGAGGTCTCAAAGGCCTCAGCGACGAGGGAGGAGGCCAAGAGATTTGTCAACGGTGACAACTGGATAGGGTCACAGGTGTGTGAAGCAGATGGCTGAGAGTTCTGAGGAGAAAAGGTTTTACATGAGGAAAAAAAATACTTGACGTAAGGCAAAGATGACTTTGAAGAGACTGAGCTGACTCTCGGCTCAGGGAACATCGAGTGTTAAGAGAAAAGCAGCGTCTGCTAACATCTGTATCCACGAAGAAATTCAAGAGATGGAACATTCTGTGAAATACTTCATAAGGTTGGGAGTATTTTATCAACAATGCAACAGGGGTGGAGAAGATATGGCTCACTGGTAAAGTACTGCTATGAAAGTATGAGGATCCGAGTTCAGACAGCGACGAAACACATCTCTAACTCCTGTGCTGGTAGAAGGCAGAGGCTGGTGGATCTTTGCGGCTTGCTGGCCAGGCAGCGTCCCTGACTAAGATGCTGAGTTCCAAGTGCAGGGAGAGACCCTGTCTCAGAAACTAGAGGCGTAGATGGTGGCATCAAGCACTGAACTACAACTCCTGCATTCACACGCACAGGCAAGCACGCCTGCGCACACGTGTGTACACACACCTAAACACACATGCATTTAACTAAGAGCACATCAGCCATGCCAATCGTGGAAGACGGCATTCCCTGACACTTCACCTGTCTCTCCAGTGATTTTATTCTTTCTGGCCCTCCTCCCACTAAGGCTCCCTGAGCCTTGAGGAGGGGATACAAACACACCGTGACATGTCTGAGCACTTGACAGTCCCTCCTCAGAACTCCGATCAGTTAGGAGCCACTCAAACACTGACACCCATGTAGGCTTGGTGGCACAGGCCTTTGATCCCAGCATCGAGGAGGCAGAGGCAGGTGGAACTCTGAGTATAAAGCCAGCCTGGCCTACAGAGTGAGTTCCAGGACAGCGTGAGCTACATAGTGAGACCGTGTCTCCAAAGGCAAAAGCAAACAGACAGACAGACAGACAGACAACCAGCAGCTCCTCTGTCAAAGCCTGAGCCGCGCTCATCTCTGAAACACGCAGTGATTTCTCTTCCTTTCTCCCATCATGCTCTGACTGCCCTTCCCCCACTTCTACCCCCACACTCACAGACACAGACAGACAAAATGCTACCTTGTAGAAATACTCACGCCGGGTACTTTTTGAGAATCATTTTCTCCAAATGTGGATGGACAGGCCCCACAGAGAGGCTTTAATGTTCCCTTCTGTCTAGGGGAGAGATATCGGTGAGAACTGTGGAGGGCAGGCTTTACTTCCTGTGTTTGTGACACTGTCCCAGGCTTACTGTGTGCACCAGCGTGCTTGTTTTTCATAGCGGTCCCTGTGCTGCTGCTGCTACCCTCCCAGATGGGAAAAACGAAGAGACACAGTTCAGGCCCATACTAAGATGTCGTCACCAACATGAGCAAGGTGCACCACCGCTCTCATCAACTGAGCCATCTTCCCAGGGGTCCTTAATCCCCACTTTTCCCTTCTGTTCCTGCACAATTCTAAACCCACTTAACATCCCAACCTAGCCCACATTACTACTAAATGCTAGACTGTGGAACTGTGATGTCAGACTTAAACCAAAGCAGCCATAAAGTGACTAAGTAAATATGTGTAAAAATAAAAGCAAGTGATGTAACCTTAGAACCTTCCGGAATATTCGGTGTCATTTCTCAGGACACTTCTTCTGCCTGGGACATCCCTCTCACTTGTCTTTTGCCATCCTGTAGATCCTGCTTTATGTGACATCCCATGTCCATTCCCTAGCTTTCCACTGGGTCCCTTGACACCAGCTGAGGTCCTATCTGATAGAAGAAGCACCAGATCTCCCCGAGTTCTATGAATTGACATCTGTAAAGTTACGTCGCACTGTCACGGTTAGACACATGTGTACCATTCCACTGGCCTGCTCTTTGAATATGGGGCCATTTTACATTTCTTCGTTCACAATACCAGCACATATACAGGATCTAATATCAAATATGTGCTAAATTATATTACACCAAAAGAGGGACTTTGATAATTGGATGGATGAATTACACAGTAATAGATAAAACCTGTGAATTGATATTGCATCTAAAAGAATATCAGAGCTGGAATATCAATCAAGTAAGAATGGGCCCTATAGTAACTACTCTACTGGCTGGTCCCTTAATAAAAAATCTCACTTTAAAAAAATTATAATTGTTTCTAAAATTGAAAATGACCCTCTAGAACCTCACTCGCTCCTTTCCATACATGAGTGCATTGGCTTTTAGCCTTAGAAATCATATTTATTCTCTAAGCCCTTTTCATATACAGAACTTCTCTAGACTGGGGTTGTATCAAGTTAACTGCTCAGCTAGCAGGAAATCCCTCTAGGTATATTTTGTCACACTAAGAAACAGTCCACAGTGTTTATCTGAGCTGTTCAAGTCACAGGATAAGGCTCAGTGATGGCTCAGCAGGTGAGAGCATTTATCCCTAAGCCTCACCTTGAGTTCAATCCCTGGGACTCGTGTGGTGGGAATAAAAAGAACTAACTACCCCAAGCTATCCTCTGAAGTGTACACACACACACACACACACACACACACACACACACACACACACACACACACACTGTGCATACATAAACACAAATACACCATGAAATGTGCATACATACACCAAGTAAACAAAAGTAAACAGAATAAAAATAGACAGCCAGATAAAACCTGCATATGGTATATGTCCCAGCTATAGAAGTCTTCAGAGTATTTGTCAATAAGGCGATATTTAGCCATAATGGGTCTCCCTAATGTTGCCTGAGGGAATCAGTCCGTGGCAAAGAAAATATCTGTAATTTATTGAACACCTGATAAAAGGCAGCAAACTTGAGTCCACTAGCTATAAGCCACAGAATGCTGCAAGATATTTTTCAGTCTACACAAAGGGAAACAAGTGAGTCTTGGAGAGCTAAGATCAGATCGCTCACAAAGGGCAGGAACAGGACTGAAACCTACTTCTGTTTTATTCTGAGGTGTCACCTTTCGAATACATGATATGCTACTCAAAGCAGATACAGTCTACTCACAGACCAACAGCGACCCTGCTAAGAGAGAGCAGAGACACCTCTAATCCGAGTCAAATTCTTCATTTCCCAAGGAGCCAAAGTTTGGCTTCATTCCGAAATCCCACTGATACAAAGGATCCCCCACTAAAAACATTCATAAATGTGTTTAAGGTGAAAGTGAAAATGGGATGCACTTCCTTTCAAAGTAAACAGGTCAAGAAAGCCAAAGTTTGAAACTGATCTCCCAGTACAGTAGCTATTGTTCCCACAGCTCTTTCTGGTCTTTTAAGTCTCTTCGTAAGCCCAAGGTCACAACTGAAAAGGAACAGAACTAAGCCCAAATCTCTCTGACCTCAAGTTCACTGCCATGTAACAGAAATATGTTGCTATCAGCTCCATGAAAGTTATCATCAATAGAGCCAAAATAACTCCATGGGACCTGGGAAAAATCAACCTATAACAAGCAAACATCCTTCCCATTATTGATGATTGCTGCCAGGAGGATGTTGTGCTTAGCCTCCTAGAGACAATGTCAGCCACAGTTTTGTGACTAACACATCAACAGCCACAAACACTGTCATTGAATACAGGGAAGATGAACTAGCCTTTATAAACCTGGCTGAGGACAATGGTTCTGAGCCATTTAACACTCATCCTTCAGCCATTTTTCTTCTTTGTGAGCCCTTTTCATTGTTCGTGTCACCCAATAGCCTGAACTACAGGAAGTGACCAACTGGAAGCTGAAGTCAGGGTCTAGCTAGAAGAGATAGTTGGCTCCTAGACACAAGAAGGTCTACTGAAAGCCTGGCCTCCCCTACCACACATCCGGGGATTAAGAGGCGCTGAAGAGCTGCCTGCCTGCATTCAAAACCAGACACAACTGTGACACGGTGACCACAACCCAGGGCTATCTCCTCCCACACCTGTTTGCTGTGACCACAACCCAGGGCTAGCTCCTCCCACACCTGTTTCTTGCAGGATATTTGATCACACTGTGAATTCCAAGACTGTGCTGTTTATCAGAAAAGCCTGTTTCTAATTGTGGTGTAGTTCAGCCCTTAGCACATCCCTTTAATCCCTCTGGCTGGAATGTAGACACACCCTTCGTGCACACCTTTACTCTCAAACAATGAAGGTGAAGTTAGTTTGTAGAAGGAAGCACCCACGTTTGAAAGTGATGTCTAATTGAGTGACAGGCAATGATGAATTAGAGAAAGACTTAACAGAATAGGATACGTCCAATGATCAGGAGAAGAGGGAAGAATAGGAAATTTCTTGAGGGGCCTAGTAGAGACGGAAAAAGAGAGAGGCAGTTTTACTGGGAGTTTCACACAGAAAGGTTGAAGAGAACAAGTTAGACACGGATAATACCAGAACGAGTCAAAGAATGAGGAGGAAGCAGAAGATGAGAACAGATTGCTTGAGTTAATTTGAGGTCAGGTACAGCAATTCAGACAGAGACCGTGAAAGAGGCCATTTTGAATCAGTGAGTTTGGAGAGGAGTTTGAGCCAGAGCAACTGAATTGAGCCAGCCAGCTATCATAAAAAAACTAGAAAGGGTTTTTTAAGTCTTAGAGGAGGAAAATATTTTAGGCATATTTAAGCTTGTATAGAGGCTATAAGTTTCTAGGATTAGGCAGAGGTTAGCAGACTGAGACAGTAAACCCCAGAGACAACAATTACTACAGGAGAATAAAAGTTACTATAACTTTTAAAGAAGGTGGCCAACTACAAGAGGGACAGGATTTTCCTTCTACCATGAAATAAAACTCCCTCTGTGAAGTCTCTCAGCTGTCTGCTCTATTGCAGCCCTGGGGAACCAACATAGTCTAAAAACAGACTAGAAGGCCCTGCTTCCCTATCATCACCTTAAACTCCTGGGCATAGAGACTCTCTCCATCTTTCATTCCTCTATGTAAATAGTTTGATACTTTGAAGCCTACAGGAACAAAAATGATGCCAAGTGGATTCTCATGCCACAAATCAGTGAGTGAACTTGCATTCTTTTTTGGAGGGGGGGCAGGGATAAGGTAGGAAGGGTTTCCCTGCATAGCTCTGGATGTCCTAGAACTCACTCTGTAGACCAGGCTGGCCTCAAACTCAGAGATTCACCTGTCTCTGCCTCGCAAATGCCAGGATTAAAGCCCTCCGTGCCAGCTTAAACAGGCTTTCTTAATCTTGTTCCAGATGCACACACACTTACACACACACTATGGGTTGTTTACATTGTTATAACACATTTTTATCTATAAGAAGCCACTAGATAGGGGATGAAAAACTTGAAAAGAGAGAACTGAGTCCACACCTACTTACTTCTACCTGAATCTAATTGATAAATGCATTTAATGCTCTTCCAACTTCATGGGAATTTCAAGAGATTGGCACTTGGTTATTTTTACAGATATCTTTAATTCACCTTGGCAATGAGAAGGAAAGCTGAGCCACGCTTATGCAATTATGCTGATTTCCATTTGGCTACTCCTATATTTCACTCCTGTAATCCATTATGCTTAACTTTGCTATTGGCCAGGGATGAACAGGGCAGCATTAAATCTCCAAATGAATAATCCTTGCCTTCTCACTGCTTTATTCTGAGCAATTAAGTTAAAGCAGCAAGCCTCCGTGGCATTTCCATCCACTTCCAGGGAAGGGTGGGAGTGGAAGGCTTACTTCTACCCTTTTTAATCTCTAATACTCCTACACTGGCCATGGCCTATCTCTGCGCTGTGATATTGACTAGCCTCTTTTTAAATTCACATAGATGTTATCTTCAAGTGATAAATTGTAGCAGGCTACTCATATAATTGATCTTGAATTCCCCGTGCCCCCAACAACCTTTAGCTGTGGCATTTTGAAGGACTCAGTACCTCTTTGAAAAATCACAGGCTGATGAAATTCTGATGGGGGGGATGTCTCACTCTACTTTAAAAAAAAATGTCTCAAATCTCCCAAGAAGTGTGAACATTGACCTCTATCACCATTCCGAAGATACACTTTAAAAAAATTAGACATGAGATATGAATAGCAGTCGGGTAAGAAACTCATGTTCTTGCTTTACAGCTAGAAAAAAAAATTGTATTTACTTGACCTCCACATGCAGTAAGACATGGTGAGCTGAGGGAAAACGACTAGTTGCTATCGGTACAAATCTATAGAATTTGTCTGACTTATTGCAGCTTACCTGGGAAAATACCAGATGTGGTTGGAGAAAGGACATCTGTGGACTTCGGGGTCAAATTCAGATTTAAGCCTGGATTTACCTGCTAGAACATACTGCTTTAAGCAAACAATTGCCCTAAGCCTCAGTTTCTTATAGCG
Source organism: Rattus rattus (assembly GCF_011064425.1). Classification (NCBI taxonomy): domain Eukaryota; kingdom Metazoa; phylum Chordata; class Mammalia; order Rodentia; family Muridae; genus Rattus; species Rattus rattus. The sequence goes on from NC_046155.1 coordinate 149,428,124, forward strand.
TTACCATACTGAGGAATTGTCAAGTTAATTTGAAAAATATATAGCGTTACACAGATCCAGACGGATACTATTTCACCATTAGATTGTTATTTTCCTCAGACTATTGTTATGTGTCTATTGAAAGCACAGATTCTGGGTCACCTCCCTCAGGATATGGCCACGATCATTGAGAGACTTCCAACACCAAGCACATAGAATCTATAGCAATATGTTTTATTGGAGCTACAAAATGTTCAGTGGTGCATAGAAGAAGGAGAGAGAAGTGGAGGAAAAAGGGGGGCTGACTCATGGAATCAAGCAGTCATTGCAGAAGCCCAATTCAAATTATGCATTTGGAACCAGAAGTCAGAGGTCAAATTGTAAAACTTACATGTATAGCAGAATGTGTCACACCTTGTATGTAAAAGATCAGAGAGCGGAATGGCAGATTGCTCACCTAGAAACTGTCTCCCTTGTCAGCATGAAGACTTAGGCTAGACCCCCAGGAATCCACATTAAGAAAGAAAAGAGCCAAAGGTGGTGGCACATACTTGTAATTGCAGAGTTGTTGAGATAGAAGGGTTCCAGGGATCGGGTGGCCAGCCTTCCCAGCCTGCTTGGTAATTTTCAGACCAGTAAGAGACCCTTACAACAAAAATGTGGAAGGCATCTAAGGTTGTCCTTTGGTCTCCACATGCTCATGCCCATATGTGGACCTGCACACAGATGAACACATGTATGCATGCACATGAGTATGCATTCACACACACACACTCACACACACGCGCGCGCACTCGGACACATGAAATGAATCAGGTAACCCACGGTCTTTGTGAAGCATGTTCCTACCATGGTTATAGAGCCCTGACACTGTAGCATGTAAATGGGCACAAACAGTACACAAATGTGTAGAGCTGTGTTTTAATAAAACTTTATTTACAAACCAGATGTAGCAAAACCACCATACTCTGCAGACCCTTGCTGTGATGGGAAGCAATGTATCCAGAATAGGCATCTGATAGTCTCCTTCACCCTGCTGTGTTCAAGCTGAGTGTGGTATTTAAAGTGCCTTCACGTCCAAACAATTTCACAGAACATCAAGTTTGAAACATTCATAAATAATATTAGGGCAAGACAGAGAAGTTCTTGGCCTTCAAAAAATTATTTTCTATCCACACACAGTGATAACATTTATCAGTATGATAATGAAAAAATAGAGACTAAATAGATCTTCCCATGAATCTCAGCAATCTGCTATAATTTATAACGCAAGTAACAAGTGAAATACTCTTTTTCTTATTTTCTTCCATATCACAGGGGCACTAAATCCCTTAGGCATCACCTAAACTAACTAAAGCAAAAAAGGTTTTCTCCCAGAATATAAACATAATTTTCTCTTCCTACTTTGTTCTTTACTGGAAGTTTAATAAATATGTTAATTCTAATTGTTTTGCTCTTGGCTATGATATTTACAAAAGAGCATTCTCATCCTATTACCCCCCCAAATCAAAGTCAACTTTGGTCTTTAGCTCTGAGCAACTGCATGGCTACAGAGAGCTCATTTGACAAAATGCTTGTTGCATAATCATGCGATCAGGAGTCTGGATCCCCAGACCCTGAGTGAGTGTCAGGTGGGTGTGGCAGTAATCCTGTGAGTCCAGTATTCATGAGATAGTAAGACGGGGTCCCCAAAGCAAAGTGGCTACCTAAACTAGCCCAATCCGAATTCCCTGGGTCACGAAAAAGACTGTACCTTAGCACTGAAGGAAGAAGGTGGATGTCAACCTCTGCCTCTACCCGCATACACAATAAGGTACATATGCACAGGCATATGCATGCATAAATCCAAACTCCAGTCTTGGCTACAGAGTGAGACCCTGGACATGTCATCAATGTCATCATCATCGAGAAAGAAAACTGAAACCAAGAAGCAACACAGCGTGAAGGATCAGCAGCCCACGTGATATTTATTCATTCTTTTTTCCTTTACTCAAGACCTTATCTCTTCACCTTTAGATGAGAGCTTTACACTTGGGAACCATAGTAAATTTGGTCTGAAGCGAGATGCAATATTGGGATAGAGGACAAGAAAGGGTTCATGACTTGTTCTGAAAGTGAATGAAGGCTCCAAGGAATTGGTGATGATGGGATGAGAATTCCACATGTGAACCTGGGGTGCAGATTAAACATCCAATGACAGCAGCGATGGGAGAGGACTGCCCACTGTGAGGGAAAATCCAAGTCTCTAACTGCATCTTTCGGCTGCTGCAACCATGACTTGAGAAACTTGCCAGTTCTACCTCCTCCTCACTCAGAGATACAGTCCAGGCAGACAAAAACAGTAGTTGGTCAGGAGCTGTCTAGGAGAGGCTAAAACTAAGAAGGAAAAGTGACAAATGACTTTTCTGGATATGGCCCATCATTTTGCATGACTGTGATGGGTAAACTCTGAATTGCTAAGCCTTCCAAGATCTCATCTCAGGATCGATTCTTCTTGTTGATATGCCTTTCCTTTCATTATTACATAGTCTAACGATTCCTAGGCATTAGCCTATCCTATTGGGCAGATTTTCTGTAGATCAACAAAGAATACTCTCATGTAGTAATGCTGTGTAGACAAATTGCTGATTTCATAATTCTTGATAATGATTTTATAGAATTCCTAAATGAATACAAATAATTTCCAACTCTCTGAAAAGCTACAAAAGGGGCTCTATAAACCTTCATGTATGACAGGTTAATTCCATTAGGATAAGAAACCAGGCTTGGAACAGGTTTACTATCAGAAAAAAATTCCTCCTAGGATACCTGAGAGGCCGCTATCTGATAACTAAAGTCATAAAATGGGAAGAGACAATTTGTTGTAACAGCTAGAACAAAAAAATAAAATACTGACTGGTTTACACATACAAAACTTCAAAAGTAATGAGACATGAGGCAGATGATTTGCCTCTTGACAAAACTGTGCTAACGTATGACATAAGAATTATTGTTTTAAACTTTTAATTGACTTATAGAGCTAGTAACCGATTATGAACGTTTAGCCACATTCTAGTCTTAATGGAAATGCATGTAAACATTTCTGCTGTGACTCCTTATCAATTTATGAAATAAATTAGTGTCTTAAAATTGCTATGTACTTCTGAAATGTAAGGATTCTTGGAAAACCATGTGACCATCTACTCTGAGAAAGTATAAGAACCAAGGATGACGACAGTAAGACATATGCCGCCCCCTTTTTGGCTTACTTGGAACAAGAAAAAGGAAGAGGCTCTTTCTTTCTCAGAGCAAGGAAGGTTGGAGCTTCTTTTTCATCAAGAATGAATGACTTTTTTCCACATTGGCATTTGCTCATTGGAACTTGCTAGTGGGAGCTTTTGCTCCATCCAGCAAATATATGCATATATATGTATAGGTGTGTATACATAAGTATGGGCGAACACTTGTGGAGTTGATGAGACAGGTGGTCAGGGCTGACCAGAGTGTGTGTGTGTGTGTGTGTGTGTGTGTGTTTGCCTGTGTAAAGACTTTAATTCTTCTTCTTCCTTTTCTCGCTCGTTCACAAAAAGTTAATGAGTTCCAAGGCTCTTTCCTGGCCAGTGAGAGGTCCTTAAGTGAGAGAGAAAAGAAAACAGCACTTAACCCGCACAAAATAGTAAGAGAGTTACAGAGAAAGAACCCGGAGCTTATTAAAGTACACCATAGTAAGAGAGCGTGACAGTGAAAGAAGCCACTGCTTATTAAAGCACAAACTAGTAAGAGAAAGGAAACCAGTGCTTGTTAGCACACAAATAATAAGATTATAAGGCCAGGCATCATTGGTCTTTAGCTTTCATCCAACACTGTGTCCCACCCAGTACTGACCAATCCACAAGGCTGTGGTAAGCCCTCAGCACTAGGTCTTCTAGGATACAGAAAAGAAATAAATCATTGTAAAAAAAAAAAATCGTGGGTGTCTAAATAGACAGTAAGAGTGTTTAAAATCAGAAAGCCTGATGCTTTTCCGAGAGGATAAAGAAACGATACCAAATACCTAAGCTTTTCACACTTTGAGTATTAGACATTTGTCTTTAAATATGATAGTTAATATTAATTGTCAATTTGACAGGATCTAGGATCATCTAGATCAGGCTATATATGTAGATTATCCAGATTAGGATAGTTGAGGTGAGAAGACCCTCCCTAACTCATGGATGGAACAGAAAGGAGGCAGGAAGCTGAATACTATCTGCCCTATCATCTATTAATATTATATTATATTTTATATACTCACTCATTCTACTATCTATCCACCAATTATTAATCTATCTGTCTATATGCCTGTCTATCTCCAAGAATTAAATGTGACCTTAGCCTCATGTTCCTGCTACCATTTGCTTCGATGCCATAATAGATCCTAAGAACCCTAGAACTGAGAACCAAATATACCTTTCCTTCCTCAAGTTGCTTCAACCAGGTATTCTGTCTCAGCGACAAGCCATGTAACTAATACTCCAATAATAAGACCTGAAAATCCATATGAAAAGAATCTTATTTAGCCCAAGTTATATAGAGTTAAGCTCTGTGCTTTGGTTTCCTCTTCTAGACCTCATATGTACTATGTAAATAGTGTCAAGCTATCTCCCAGCCCGAAGATTCAAAGTTTAAGATCGGGTATTAGGACTCAACACTAGACAGTTATTTTCGTTTCACTTCTGTTTCTGGGATAAAGTACTCTGACCAAAAGTAAGTCACTGGAGCAGGAGTTCATCTCAGCTGGCAATACTAGGTCACGGTCCTTTGCTACAGAGAAGACAAGGCACCATCAACTTCTGTAAGTCTGTGCGTGTCCTTCCTTTATGCTCTCACAACTACACTGCAGTGAAGAGAGTTGCATATGAACACACACACGCACACACACACACACACACACACACACACACACACACTGTGAATGTGTGTCCAGACAATGGAGCCACAGGGAAATGCAGAATGTCCTCTGTTTCTCAACAACTGCTTCATATAAAGCAATGGAAATAATCAGGGTATCTGTACCCCCAGATGTCCACAGAGCTGGCTCAGAAAAAACACCATTCTAACTAGGAACAGAGAAGTCTCTGCTCACAATATGGAGACCTGACTCTCGTTCTTGACCTATTGAACATGGAGCTAATTTTATTCAAGAACAAAGCAATTAAACAGCACAGTGGCTACTAGCTACAGGAAAATTTTATGTTTATAACATATTCATTATCTAGTTTTACTTCCCAACAATCATACTCCATAGGCATTATAGAAGTCATGCCATTTTCAGAGAAGAAGGCTGTTGGCTGAATGTCATTTCTGTTTATTACACTAACAATACAGCCAGAAGTACTAGAACATAGAGCTGAGAGATGAATAATTACCCCTATTCTGCCTTTGGCACCTGCATAGTCAGGACCCCAGAGTTCAGGTGAAGGTCATGACGTAATCCCATTCACTGCCAGCTGAACCGTGTACAAAGAAAAGAATGAGGAAAATGAAAATGAAGAACACAGCACTTTTTGGTCAAAATGCTTTAATGTCATCTGCCTGAAATTTTCGGTAGCAATACAAATCTACAAAGGCTCGGTGCGGCACTCCCTGACAGCCACTGGGGTTATGAAAACACATCCTGTCCTACTGTAGCATTCTATGTCATTTTTAGACGGTAAAGCTCTTTGTATATTTTTAAATGAAATTTCCGAGTAGAATCATAAAAATGCTAACAATGTTTACTTTGTGTAACACTTTTAACACAGTGCACTGTCATCATGTTGCTGGTGAGGTAATCATAAAACAATGTAATGTGTGCTAATTTATACTACCCACTGAGACGGCGAGGTGTAATAATAGAACTCAAATCTCAAGTTGCCTGAGAGATAAACAATATAAATACTCTCAGAACATTCCTGTCGCTCACGCTCATGAGGTATGTGTTCACAGCATAATGTCTACAGTCTAAACTGGAAGTCCTAGGAGAGGTGCCCGCTCTCCCTGGGACAGGCCCAGAATCCCATCAACATTCATGACTACTGACTAAGGATGTACTGAGGAATACACCACACAGCAGTATCACCTCTACCAGTGGTTCAGGAGCAACACACACTGATGCAGTATTTATCAATGGGCTTATGGCTTTCTCTTCACTTTCCGTGAGAGGGAGACGAATGCCCCTCTCACTGTTTGGTAAAACTAATTTGGCGACCCTCTAAACGTGGGTCTCTAGCTCACAGCCCGGCCTCTGTTCTCTTCATTATTACCTTCCAAACCACCAATGGCCTCTGAAGAGCCCATCTGCTCCTTAGACTTCTCAGATACTCTGCTACTAAAAGCCAAACTGTGAGAAAAGCAGCTGCACACAGTCAGACTAAGTTACCATCTACTCCGCATTGTGCTATTTGATTTTGTACCTCAAATTGGATGTTTTGAAATGGAGTCTCAAATAACTGGCCTCCAATTAGCTACGGATCTGAGGATGACCTTGAATTTCTGGTAAGCTCGGATTACAATAGTTTGCCATCTCATGCTTTGTTTATGGTGTTGGGGCTCAAATCTAAGGCTTTGAACATGCTAGGCGGGCACCGTGCCAACCAAGTTCCACCCCTGGCCTTTACATATTAAAGAGGGATTTTTAGAAGGGTGAAATATTTCACTTACGAGCGAGCAAGAGAACAAAGATACTGAACAAGAAAGAGTGGTGTTGCTCAGGGAGAGTCACCCTGGTTCGTTGCTGAGAACGGCAGTCACAAAGAAGCAGGAAATGTGTCAGGTAGCATCACAGAGTGTCTGAAGGCAAACATCAGATCAGCGTTTGTTGGGAGGGCAGCGGGAAGACACTGACATTTAAACCATGCGCGTGATGGATTTGAACTGAAACAAAGATGATTCTAAGGGCCTCGAGGGGGTAGTTTGGCAAGAATGAGTGAAAAGTGTTTGTTTCTATGCAGACCTTGATGGGGAAATTGCAAAGAATGAATAGTCTCCTGCACCTTTGATTACTATGATTAACTGATGAGAGACCAGTGAGTTCTCTGCAGTCAGTGCCGAAAAAGGATGTAAATATGTTATTTCCCTAGAATTACCTTGGTGCTTTTCTAAAATAATCTGTACTTTTGGGCAAATAAAAACAATGCCATACTGGGTCCATCTCAAGGGTATCACAGAAGAAGAGCGGATATAAAATCCTATTCACCTGGTGGAGCCCCTAGGAAATCTAGTTGAAGCCCTATGAAGACATTAGTGTCTGTCCTAATTCTACTAACTCAAACAAGGCTGCCTTTGATGTTGAGTGCCAGAAAAACAAATGATCACCATTGTAAGGAAGTCAACTGTAATTTTCAAGGTCCGCAGAGGCAATACAGATGAAGTATTGAGCTATAAGAGTTCAAGTTGCTGTGAGGAGGAAAATGGTACATTCTGGCGAAACCATGGACATGGCCTCATGATGTACCAAGTATAATCTCTAATGAGAAGTAGCTTGGGCATAGATTGGAACTCCCCCAGTTTCTGCCTATGTGACCTTGAGTAAATTACTGAACCTCTCTAAAGGTGACAATAGAATCTAGGTTATAAGATGATTAAAAAAAAGAAAAAACACTATGGTCTGCTACCACAGTGGCTAAAGGATATAAATTGTATTTTCTTTTTTTTTTTTTTCCAAAGATCATCCAGCCTGCAAGGTGCTATGTATAGGGTAGACTGAACAGGGACAGAGATGTAGAAAACAGAACCAAAGATATTTTATTGTTCGTAAAAGAGAGCACAGAAGAAATGGGAAAAGGAGATGAATTTGCAACACATTTTCCATGAAAGCCAGAAACACTTTGCTTGATAACACGAAGAGTAACTGCCACCTTTCCAGGGCTAAAGCTGGATGGAGTAACACATAACACACTAAGTTCCTGGCATTCTTTGTTTTATATTATATTATTTATATTATATTGTACTACATTACATATGTTTCACATGTATAATATATAATATACAATAACACAACTCTGTTTTCTTTTTGACATGTAAGATGGTTTTGTTGGACAAATTCATATAACCTTGATTTAATAGAAGCATATCAACCTTTAACAGTCTCCTTAAATTAGAAATACTCCATCTTACCAGACATAAAGGCCCACACACATGCCCAGTAAACGTAAAATTTGAAGCTCACACCAGCCTTTGAAGTATCCTTTTTGGCTTAGCGATAGCATCTTAGGCTGACATCATCTGATAAATCAGAAAGTTCTCACACATAATCTCTGGGCCTGGCAAGAAGCCAGATCACTTCTAACTCTGAACATATGAATTTGGGAGAATGTAAGACTGCACCCTCCAAGAAGAGATAAATCCTTGAACTGGGCTTTTAAAGTGCAATTGATGGCTATTTGTGTTTCTGAAAACAGCAAAACGTTTTCAACAGTTACATTCGAACAGGATGCCAGACGGGGTAATGTAGTTGTTGAAAGCACAAGGTCCCTTCCCCAGTGGCAGTGATCCAGGGCCCAAGAACAGACTGTGTGCGCAAAGACTGAAAGAAACTTACGTGATTGACCAAAACAAGAGCACAGAGAAAACTAATGATCTCAGAGTACACAAGAAAGAGGCAGCAAATAATAAGAAAGCAGGCTGTATTTATTCCACAAAAGCAGCAGGAGTGACAAGGAATACTCAGAAGGAAGCGTGCTTACAGTAGAAAGTGAAGCTTAAGACACATCTTACTATGTATGACTTGAGAGGGTAATTGGGCACTTGGACCAAAATGAAGTTTACAGAAAAGATAAGGACCAGAGAGATTAATTTTAGAACACTTTACAACTAGGAAAGGGGAACCAAGAAATGAGGCAAGATCTGAAGCCTAGGGAGCTGCTTTTGTTATTTGAATGGAAGAGAAACACACAGAGGTACAAAAGAAAGGGAGATGTGATAAGTGGGGAGGGAGACAATATGTTACCACAGATGCACAGAGAAGGGTGATCCCAAGGGAGGGTATGTGATGAGCAGAGGTGAGCTGCTGCTGAGAAACTGTGGCTGAGAGAGACTATGATCTTGACAGGACCTATGCCCTGTAAATCAGACTCCAGTAGAAAGGTTCCTAATGACAAGGTGATAGAATGGAGTAGATATGACCAGAGCATTGGAAATCCCTGATTCTCAGCTAATTGCATGAGAAGGTATGTGGATGGAGTAGAGCTGGTGAGGGGACATGGACAAAGAAGGAATCCTATGTAGCATGAAGAACAATATAAAATCTTGACAGAAATAACCCCAGAGAGATAGGGAAATAGATAACGGGAGACAACCAATGGTCACTGAAGAATCTTTGGAGAGCAGAATGAAAAGCACATGTAAGGGCTTGCCTTTAATGATACCAAAGTCAGTTGCTACAACAGGAAAGGGGAGCTGTTGGGAACTCGAATGGGTGTTTAGGGGTGGGTGAGATGAGGAGAGAGTTCCCTTCTAAAGGCCTCTTTGCTCAGAGACAAAGCAAGATCATAAGACTGAAGGCGAGAATCAAATCAGTTTGATGTGGGTGAGGATGAACCAAGGTTACCTGTGAATGTTCACATGATGGGAGTTGCTATGTGGATTTCTATGTGGTCTTTGATATAACTGCCCTTCAGTCTACCTGTCAACCTGGCTCTCTCTGGTAGGATCATTTACTCAGGGACAAATGTATACAGGGTAGATAATTGAGTTTATCAAAGATTGGGAGGTGCAAACAGGGATGAAAAGGGCAGGATAATGGAATGTTTCCGCAAAAGTTTTAATAACAGGTTATGTGATTTATGCATAACAAAAACCAGAGGAAAGACAAGACAAAAAACTCTGAAAATGGAATTAATGAATTATATGGCAATAAAGTATTTTTCACATGAGGATTGGTGAGCTAGGAAAAAGAAACAAAATTTTGAGCCTAAATAATGTGTACAGGATTTCAAATAATGTTTTCATTTGTGACAATGAACAGGTTGGCCATTACCAGATAACTCATTGCAATATGAATCTTTCAAACATGAGAAAGAGTGTTTGGACAGCTCTGGGCAATGGGAGATCACGAGTTGACCAGATTGAAATATTGGCATTCTCAGTGGGCTCAACCCAGCAAGGTGTAGAAATGTGGATGATAACAGCAATTTGCTTAAAGAGACAGAGAGGGAGACAGAGCTATGTGTCTGGGTGGAGACAAAAGACAGTGGTCCAGAAGGTAGGGAAGAGGCTGCGAACTCAAGCAGTCAGTCTCAACGGTGATGTGATTTTTCAGTGAACAGAAACAATGCTTTTAAGTCAAAATAAAAAGCAAGGAGATAGCTAATCCTCTGGGATTTGAAACCCACTGAGGAGTAGAGGAGGGTACACAGCTTTCACCTGGACAGCTGAAGACAAAGCAGGTTCTGCACAGAACATCCAGCTCTCTCAAGCCCAGATATGTTAAGGCTCCATACTGTCAAAGGAAGCTTTATGTACTGATTAAGAACATACACTCTGGTGTTCTGCCAAAGTGGCTATGGTTTAGTCAGTAAGCACACGGAGCTAGGTCTTCATTCCTGAAATGACAACAACAGATACACGAAACTCTGGGGAAAATCAACAAGGCAAAAAGATACATAGAAGAATGACTGGGTGATTCATATGGTAGAAAAAGGATTACATTTCTTCATAGATAAAATCTTTAATAGCTTCTTCACTTTTGGGGTAAGAGTAAGTAGAAAGGGTTCATGCAAATCAACAGGGGAATAGTAGCAAATCTAAACAGAAATATGAGAATAAATGAAAACTACATTTTATGGGAAAAGTAACTGAATTGGCTTTTAGACACGTGAAAACATAACTCAAACAAGAAAATGTCAAAGCAAAGGGGACACTATTTTACCTCCACATGTGCTGGTACGTTGTGCTTGTACACACATGTATATGTACAATAGCATCATACTGGCAAAGACTGACTAATGCACATGCACTTTGCTGATAATGGGTATATACATAGGGTGTATACAGTACTGTAGTATTATTTATATGGTGATAATACATTCTTATAAAGTTAAGCCATTGTTATAGAATAATTTCTTTTTTTTCTTTTTTTTTCTTTTTTTTTCCCGGAGCTGGGGACCGAACCCAGGGCCTTGCGCTTGCTAGGCAAGCGCTCTACCACTGAGCTAAATCCCCAACCCCGAATAATTTCTTTCTAAGGATTTTCCTATAGAAAACTATGTACATAAGCCATGTTCACAAAGATATAAGTACAAGAACATTAAATGGAACATTCTTACAGAATCAAATCCAGAAAACACCCTGAGATTCACACAGCAATGTTGGTCTGGGTTAAAGAATAGGCCAGCCATAGAAAGTAAGGCAAGCTTTAACAAGGCTAGAGTTTTGCAAGCATGCTCCCACAGATGCACATGTAACACACAAAGAGGAACAAAAGAACTTAGAACATCCTCAACTTCTAGCCATGTGTATATGTAAATAATTTAATAACTAATCACATCAAAGGACTCAAAGTCAGTCTCAAGAAACAAGAGAAGGGTTAAAGAGAAATGCCAGGGTTGAGGATAGAAAGGGACCGGTGTCACTCCAGCCAGGAATTCCACAGAAAAACTGAGTTTGTAGAGTATGTTAGACATCTGCACAGTGTTCTGTCATTTCTTTTTCGTAATATAAAGCCATTGGCATTTTATCTTCTTTTGTTGAATTTTCACATAGGGGCTTGCAAGTTGTTCCAAATGGCCTCAGACTCATAGCCATCCTATCTCAGTTTTCTGAGTAGCTGGGATTACAGAATGCTCTGCCATTCCCAGGTGTTAACCAAACTCATGGAAAACACTCCCTATTCACAGCTATAATCATTTTTTAAAATGCTTTCTACTACTGCTCTCATGATAATCATGGCCTTGTTAGATTATAGTTATGACTTAAAGGAACTTAAAGGATGTCCACGATCGGTCATCTTTCCCCATCTACTCAGAAATCACCCCTCAAAGGTACCGCCACACCATTAGCAAACTCTGTTGTCTTCCATTCTACTTGGCACTCATCCGTTAGCAACTGTAAACTGTCCCCTCCAAATTTCTTTATTGTTTTCAATATCCTGCCCGACACTCTAACCACATTCCAGAATAACCAAATATACGCAGGCATGAATTCCTTCAAGTACTGTTGAGGCCACACTCCATTTTCTTGGCACAGAGTTGTACGTTTACTCTGGCAAATTTTAAATTACTTATTGTGAATTGTTGTCTATATGTAGGTGAAGGCAAGCACAGGATGAGGCAAGGCCTGTGAGTGACTGGGCAGTGAAAAAGGCAGGCACGGAGTTTTGAAGAGAGAAGAGAGAGGAGGGAAAAAGAAGAACCAAAATGGAGGAGGAGAAAAATGACCCAGAACTGTGCAGCCTTAGAGGGCTACAGGTAATTATGAATATTTCATAAGGGGTGGATTTTTATAGGACAATTTGTCCCATCTAGGTGAATACTTTACATCATTATCAATTTGTTGTCAGTTTATTGTGTTTTATGGAATGAGAACTAAAGATATAAATCTGATTGATAAATTACAAGCCTATTGAGTTTTAATCTTATCATGTTACTGGGAGTTGTGACTATAACCATAGTGGGGCGGATGCTGGGACTGTGAACTGAGTTCACAGCAGAGAGTCACAAGTGGGCTGGGTCCAGAGAACAGTGGCAGCAATGTGGGGCTAGTCATGGCAGCGAGGTCGCTATGGGGCCCAGAGGGTAGCTGGCGACAGCTTGGGATGGAAATTGGGAGCTGAGACACTTTGCTGATTAGGATGAAAATAGACCACAGATGCCATTTGGCCCACTGGAGCCGGCAATAGCGTGGGTTGGTAGATTCATTTTTTTATTATTCACCACAACTTATTATTTATGTTTTATTTCTTTTTAAATTAATAATTTATGGGGCTGAGGATATGGCTCAATAGAGAGAGTGCTTGATCAGCAAGCATGAGGAGCTGAGTTTAGATCTCCAGAAAAAAAATCTAGGCATGGCTGGGTGTTCTTGTAACCCCAGCACTGAAGAATGGAGATGGATGAATCATGAGAGATAGCTACCCAGGCAGTGTAGATGAAAAGGCAAGCCTAAGATTCAGTGAGAGATCCTTTATTAAGACAAAAGGTAGGGGCTGGAGAGATAGTTTAGCAGTTAAGAGCACTGGCTGTTTTTCCAGAGGACATGAGTTTAATTCCCAGCACCAACATGGCAGCTCACAACTGTCCATGACTCCAGTTCTAGGGGATCCAACATTCTCACACAGACATGCATTCAGGCAAAACACCAATGCACACAAAACAAATTATTTTTTAAAAAAATAGACAAATGGTAGACAGTTATAGAAGACGTGAAATATCTGGTGGCCTGGCCTGGCCTGGCCTCTAAGAAAGCAGAGCAGGTGGGTGTGTGCATGTGTGTGTGTGCATGTAAGCACGTCCTATGTATGAGTAAGTAGAGGGGTATGTGTGTGTATGTGTGTGTTTGTGTGTGTGTGTGCATACTAATAGCTAGTCAATTATAATACATATTTCTAAGATTTAAGTCCCTTAAATCTGTCATTCTTCTGGCTCTGTTGTGCCAGATGTCAAAAAAGCAGAGTCTGTAGTTTCAGATTTCGGGGTTTTCTGCTCTCATTGTCATTAAGATTCCATGCACAGTTGAAAGACAGAAATATTTTCCGTAATGTCGATCATTAAGACACGGTTGTAACCTTGTCTTTATGAATTGCTTAACACCTAAGTTATTTATCTTCACTTTTACTTGTTATGATCTGAAAATGTTATGTTAAAATCTGCAGCTGGAATTATGTTTCCACTGATCTCCCTGATTGTTTAAAGCTTTACTTTGGCTTTGTTCTTTAGTAGTAAACCTGGATTTGTAGCTTTGGTGTCTTCATTATAGATTTTACATTTCACCAATCTCAAGTGACCATTCTCATTTCTTTCAGTGCGTTTCGCCTATGATTTTCTTTTTCATAAACATTAGTAGTATATTTTCAGCAGTTTCTCTGTTCAGATTTGGTTGCTATATCCTTAATGATTGCTGGCATGGTTTGTCTTTTGTTTGTTTTGTGCCTTGATGGGCTTGAAGATTTTATTAGAAATGCAGAGCAGGAGCTTACAAAAGGAAGCTAAATGATTAAAGTTTAATTTATAGCAGATAATCAATCACTATTATCTCATATTTGCTTTCCCATATTTTACACTACCTTGCCAAATTTTTATCACCTAATTTTTAAGAAGATTGTGGGTGAAGCACGGTAATATATGCCTGTGATCTGAGCACTCAGAAAGCTCAGGAAAAGGAGTCAGAAGTTCAAGAACAACATGAGCTATATAAGTAGTTTAAAGCTAGGCTAGCATACATTAAAGCCTGAATAAAAAAAAACATTTAAAAATACAGTTTTCTATGCTATGTTGAGTTGCAAGGCTAAACTTCAATGTTTTTAGTACTTACCTATAGGATATTCAAAACCAGAACCCATCTATCTACCTTCCCTATATGCACACACCCTATAATGTAAATATGTGTGTGTAACAAGAGAGATACTTAACAGATGAATGCATGGCAAATACACTATAGATAAATGATGGATAGATGATAAAGATAATGGGTGGATGGGTAGATAGATAGATGCCACACAGAAACCTACCATTCCTAAAATATATAAATATATGAAGAGTTTAAATGGAATCAACATATAATGAAAGAGAGAATGCTTCAATTAGATGTCTCAGGCTACAAAGTAAAACTTCCACTACCAAGGGTAGATTAAACTTTATTGAATCATTGGACAAAGGGGACCCCACAATATGCCCCCAAATATCAAATGTCAAAGCTGCTGCTGTTCCAGACCTGATGGTGAGGCCCTATTGCTGAAGATAACACTTATTTATGTCACAAACATAAAAAATTGAACTAATGTCCAATAAAAAGCTTCACCCCTACTGACTAGTGTTCATGGTCATGGAAGATAGTTGTATGCTACCAGAGGAGGAATGTGGTCATCAATATAACTCAGCTATGAGTATAGATACATAGATTATAGATAGACAGTAGATAGATGATAGATAAGTAGGTAGATAATAGATGCATAGATAGATTGATAGATAGATAGATAGATAGATAGATAGATAGATAGATAGATAGAATAGATAGATAGATGGATGGATGGATGGATGGATGGATGGATGGATGGATGGATGGATGGATGATAGATAGATAGATAGATAGATAGATAGATAGATAGATAGATAGACAGACATGTAGATGATAGTTGACATACAAGAAAGCTCTATACATAGATAAACAAAGAGATATAGAATAGAGAGAAATAACTGAAGATGAGGGATTTATTGATAGATGATGAAAACAGACAGACAGATGACAGCTAGACATAGTCATACCTTGTCAATGTGAAATCTGAAAAACAATGTGTTTCACACTTTCCTAGTCTCACTTCACCACATGACATTCAGTGTGACTTCACTGCACCATCCTACCTCCATTCTCTTTTTCTTTTTTAAAGCTTCGATGATTTATTTCTTTTCTTAACTCCCTTTTATACCCTTAAAGACAAAGTTGGGGGTTTTCTGTTTTGTTTTTTTATTTTTGTTTTGGTTTTGTTTTCCTATTAGAAAGAAAATTACCTCACAGCTACAGGTTTCACATTTTCCAAAGACAATCACCTTAAAAACGTTCTTCAAAAGCAAATCAACACTGTACACAAGAAAATTACAACAGAATATTGATTACATATTTCTTATATGAAACTTATATCTTAACCAAAAAATTCTCTCCTATCTTTCTTTCCAGAAGTTTTAAGTGACCTCAAAGCAGCACACTTATCAATTAACAAAGATTAAAAGGGCCAAGTTTGTGGTAACAACCTTATTTTTAGGCTTGATTGGTAACAACTTATATTTGTTAAAAAGCAAATAATCTTTCTTACATCTTGTTTTTGATGTTCTGCTAGACTAAGCTGGCAAAACATGTTTTCTATTTTCCCTCTCATAGTGAAATTATTTGCTCTTTATTGTAACCCTATATTTTCTGGTACACACCGAAAACCTATTACCTCATCTCTACATCACAAGATCAAGGCACTCAGGCCCACTTGATCTTAGCTTGGCCTAAGCATCTTCTTCCTACCTTTACAATTATGTGCTTGTAATGCGTGAATGCCTACTCTACTCCTTTCTCTAACTAAAGTGGCTTTGCCCATTCTATCATGGAAAGGCACACTTTATTCTTTTTAGTATTTATTTATTTTATTGGATATTTTATGTATTTACATTTCAAATATTAGCTTGTTTTGTCCCCTCCCATTCCCCTCCACTTCACCTGCTTCTATGAAGATGCTCTTAGTCCCCCTACCCACTGCCACCTCAACACCCTGGCATTCCCCTATACTGGGGAAATGAGCCTTCACAGGACCAGTCTTCTCCTCCTATCGATGCCAGACAATAATGCCATCCTCTGCTACATATGAGGCTAGAGCCAAGAGGCCCTCTATGTATATTCTTTAGGTGGTGGTTTAGTCCCTGGGAGCTCTGGGAGCTCTGGTTGGTTGATATTGTTGTTCTTCCTATGGGGTTACAAACCCCTTCAGCTCCTTCAATCTTTTCTATCACTCCTCTATTGGGGACCCCATGTTCAGTCCCATGGTTAGCTACAAGCATCATCATCTGTATCAGTAAGGCTCTGGCAGAGCCTCTCAGGAGACATCCATATTAGGCTCCTGTCAGCAAGCGTTTCTTGCCATCAGCAATGGTGACTGGGTTTGGTACATGCATATGGCATGGATCCCCAAGTGGGACAGTCTCTGGATGACCTTTCCTTTAGTCTCTGTTACACTGTTTGTCCCGTATTTCCTCCCATGAGTAGATTGTTCTCCCTTCTAAGAAGGACTGAAGCATCCACACTTTCTTCTTCCTTCTTCTTGGGCTTCATACTCCATTGTGTAGATGTACCACATTTTCTGTATCCATTCCTCTGTTGAAGGACATCTGGGTTCTTTCCAGCTTCTGGCTATTATAAATAAGGCTGCTATGAACATAGTGGAGCATGTGTCTTTGTTGTATATTGCAGTATCTTTTGGGTATATGCCCAGGAGTGGTACAGCTGTGTCCTCCGATAGTACTATGTCCAATTTTCTGAGGAACCACCAGACTAATTTCCAGAGTGGTTGTACCAGCTGGTAATCCCACCAACAAGGAAGGAGTGTTCCTCTTTCTCCACATCCTCGCCAGCATCTGCTGTTACCTGAATTTTTTATCTTAGCCATTCTGACTGGTCTAAGGTGGCTATTTCCATGTTCTATAGAACATTTTCTTTTTCATATATTCTGCTTTCACCTCTTATTTACATAAAACAGTGATTTCAGTTTCATTCTAAGAGTACCATATTCATTATTCAATTCTCTCTCTCTCTCTGTCTCTGTGTGTGTGTGTGTGTGTGTGTGTGTGTGTGTGTGTGTGTTTTAAATAATGCTCTTACTCCTGCACTCTTTATGTCATCTAATTATTCAAAGAGCCTCTTTTCTGTCTGTGTTTCAATTTTTTAGATTTAGCAGATCATAAGACATAAAGGACAATTTGAATATGTCTTCCTTTTAAATCCACATAATCTCCATCAGATGACAGTGTAACTTTTGTTTTATCAGTTAATACCTTGGTTTTTAGAGGAAAATTCTGATACCTGCCTGGCATTTGTTTCTACACAGTTAGACTTTATTTTCATTTATCCTTTCTCCTCTATGGAATTTTGTTGAATTTTAAAATGATTGCCTTTGGGGAAATGACCCACAGGATTTATTTCATTGTAAGACTACTAAGGTTATCTTGAGTCTTTGATCTACAGATGAACATGTTTCCATTTTATAAGTCTTTGTCATAGTATTTCCTCTCGTGAGTCATTCTCAATATTCACTGGAGAAGTGAGCAGAGAATGATTGCACAATCACAGGGCATGGATGACTTCTTCCACTATGTTGAGTCTCATGGGTTCTGCCCTTTCCTTTTTCTCTGCTCAAAATAGGAAGGCAGATTCACATGAAGGAAACTTAACCCAGCTTCTGTGAAAAGTCACCATATTAGTTACCGGGGTAGTCTCTTACTTTTACTTCCTGGTCTCTGAGCCTATAAATTATGTTTGTGCTAGGGAACTGAGAAAAACTAGAGTTCTTGTGTGACATCCATCTTACAAAATAAAAGTCCTAACTACTTACATATATACTGCTTCCAGCCCATGATCCCAACAAACCCCTGGCTAAATTCACCATAGGTTAAATCTATACAGGTCACGTGTTCAGGAACTCTTGGATACAGTATGTTTTAGTTGACAGCTTGCTGCAGCCTAGAGTAAACAGAGAAAAGCCACCATTAAGAAATTCCCTATAACATACCCTCCTTTGGGCTTGTGAGTAGAGAGACTGTTAATTGATATAGGAGGGTCCAGTCCACTGTGGGCAGACCATTCTCTAGGCAGGTGGTCCTTGACTGTTTAAGCTTAGTGGCTAAGCATGAACCCTTGAGTGAGCCAGTAAGCATTGTTTCTCCATGATTTCAGTTTCATGCTCTTATTTGAATTCCTGTCCAGACTTCCTTCAATGCTGAGATATGACCTACAAGTTTAAACCAAATAAACCTCTTTTCCCCTAAGTTGCTTTTGGCCAGAATGTCTTATTACAGTAACAGAGAAGAAATTGGAACACTATGCCTGCTGTGGCACCCATGGCGTTTGGTTGTGTTGGATTTGGTATGAATTCTAAAAGTTTATGTACCATGGAATCCCTCTGATTTCAAAAACCCCACTCATGAGGGATAATTAAGAAAAGCCTCAAGTGTAACTGTCCCAATACAGTCTATCAAATCATACAGACACAAGACCTAAATGACTGAGCTATCCCTTACAAAATTAATCATTAAATCTCCATTGTCTAGTCTCAGGATATATTTCCACTAGGAAAATAGGATAGTCAACTATCACTCTCCCGCAACATACTCTCATCTCAGCTGTACATGAGAATTATACAGAAAGAATTTAAAGACGTCCCTCACAGGTGAACTTTGTTATACGCACATCCCAACACCAGGGCCTCTGTTTCTTACAGCACAGCTTCTTGTCTATCTGTGCCCAATACCACCTAAGAGTCTTCTTAACAGACAATATACGATTCCATAATCCTGAGAAGTTCTTAGAATTCTGCATTTCTAAACATGGTCCCTGTTGGCGCCATCCCTACAAATCTCAGAACCACATGTCAGGAAGAAAGGTCCTTTCTGTCCTTTCTGTCTTAGAAACGCAACTTAACAAAGACACATCCTTGACTAATAAACCTAAGGCCTCTTCTTTCTCTATTTTTTTCTCTGATTTCATTCTAATTTTTTTCTGTGAGCTTCCAAATATTTTGTTATTAAAAAGAACAAACATTAAAAAAAAACTTCACGATACTTCACATGCAAAAGGGATTTAAGTACATTTCTGATTCTCAAAACCATAATTTGTTTGTGTCGAGAAACTTCTTTAAAGTCACTTCCAATGTCTTTGTACACTTGTCAAGAAAAGATGAGAAATACTTATTTATAGTACTAGAATTAATTGGTTGAAGCTAGAGCTACAAAAATATTTTTCAGAAATACATCCCTAAAAGAGAAAGAAATAAAAATACCTGTAATTTACTGCTTTCATTGCACCACTCCCACACTGCTCCATATTTTTTGAAAAGCAAAACAAATAAACAAACAAATCCACTGTTTCCCTATGAAACCTTCCCTGTGTGGGTTTAAGAGATAAGCTTTGCTTCTGCGATTCTGCCTTGCCTTCATTTCTTCATTCCTCAGCAAGCGCCCTTTGACCACTTTGCATCAAGAGCTTGCCCTGCGTGTTAGCTCTATTTCCCCAGTGTTTTGACTAACTACCTACTAAAAGCGAGTTAAGGAAGAAAGGTTTATTCTGGATAATAGTTTGAAAATACCATCCATCATGGTGGCAAGAGCTTGGGGTAGCTTGGGGTAGTCCTTGGTTAAGAAGAGAGAGATGAAGGATAGAGTTCATTTTTCTGTCTCCTTTCCATTCCGCCCAGGACCCCCAGCCCATGACATGCTTCTGCCTATATTCATGGTGGAATCATCCTGCTCTGGTCACACCCAAAGGACACATGTACAGAGGCGTACTCCTACACACATACAAAGACAAACACTCACGTGTGTGTGCGTACACATACATACACACACTCACAATACACATCTCCACAATAACTGCTACTAAAATAAAATCACTTTTAAATGCTATAGGAATGAAAGAATTAAGAGGCATTTACATGAAAAGCCAGGCACACACTGCCTGCTCTGTCTACTTAGATCAAAAGCACACCACATGATAATGAATACAGGCTACAGCCGAGGTGCTGGTATGTCTACATGCGGCTAATAGCACCTCTTCTGGATGACCGTCAGAAGAGGGAAGTCTTTGCTGATACAACAAAATTAAGGTACACAATTCCTTGCCAGAACTGCCTGAGGCAGCAGCCGCTTCTCACTACAGCTTTGAAGGTTATGCTATTTGCTCTTTGGAGGGGGAGGGATTTCCTTTTTCCCCATGTCTCTGGCTGAACAGTTCTTCTCCTCCTGCATAAATCTTTGCCAAGCTTTATCTGCTAGCTTTCTTACGACTAACCCAGGCATCTTTAGTCTGTCATTTTTTTTATTTCTCCCATCTCGGTAAAGAATTGTTACACGGCTATATTCCTTTTAGGAAATGCCAGGAACTTTCAGGCCGAAGAATGCTCTTACACAAAGGACTATTGATGTTTAAAATGAAAATACAATTCAAGTCAGGGTTCTGCTGCTAGGGAGGAAAAAAATAACAACTTACTCGGGAATTATAAATAAAAATCCCGATATCACCAGGGACAGGACAAGAAGAGGGAGAAAACGGTACTCTCTGTAGCTGTGATGTCAGCCAGAAATTGCTGCTTCTCGAGCACACCATCCGTGTGATTTCAAGCCGCTCAACTTTGCATTCCAGCCCCCAGCGCTCCTGTCTAACCGCCCTGTTTACTGACTTGATTGTTGTGTACCATTTGGCTATTAGCAGCACAAGGCCCCTAAGCACTTACCTGCCAAAGCAAGTGCTCCTAAAGGCTCCCACCACAACGTTAAACAAACTAATGGATCAAGCCTTCATAAAAGTGTCTTAGTTACTAATTTAAATTCATTATTTTCAGCATTTATTGCCAATGGGACAATCAAGAGAAAGATGGTGGCTTTCCAGTTTCCCACACTTCTCCTGGACTTCTGCCATCAACTGGCAGCATGATAAAAACGCCTGGTCATTGTTGTGAGACAAAGCTGCTATCAGAGCTAAAAGCAACCTCCCAGAGGCCTCAAAGACGCCATGCCTGTGAGAAGGCTAAATAGATTCAATAAAAAAAAAATTCTCATTCTTCAAGAGAGAAATCAAAATGCTTTTCTTGGATGAGCACTTCATTAAGTCGTCTACTGCCCATGGGGTCTCAAAGACTTCACCATCACTCCCACCCCCCCTTAGAGTCAAGCTTTGATCTCAGATGTCTGTGCCCAGGAGCCACCTGCTGCTTCCCCTAGTGACACCTGACAGTCTGCAAATGGAAAAGATGCTAAGAGCTGGAAAGGCTGGAAGTGAGGTTATCCTTAATGTTTGGCCTTATAAAGAGAGTTGGCCAGAGACCTAACAGAAGCTATACAAATTGTATGAAAGGGGCTTTGAGAGACAGAAGGCTGATTCAAAAAATAAAAGTCACTTAAAAAGTATCCAGTCATTTTCCTGGTTGCAAAACAGTCTTTGATTTTTTTTCTTTTTTAATTTTGGCAGATGCTCTAGATTGATGTCAATTTCATGACCACTGTTATTATCAACATCGTCTCTGCTGTTCACGAAATGATCAGTACATGCCAAATCTGCTGCCGGATGTGTACTGTACGTTACCTACTCCTATCACCTGCTGTGAGGATTGGGAGAACACCCACATTCACACCAGACATTGTCCTTTCTCCAAAGACAGCACACAATCAGTTTACCTCCTTACTGTTCATAATATATCATTTGTGTTTTTAAAATGATGGAACTGAAGCTCATAAGTTGTCCAAGATCACACAGTAGATAGGGTAGCTATCAAAAACATAATCCCGATCCCACAGATATGAACCTAATCTTACAGCCGACCTGCCGCTCTGAGGTTCTAAAGTGGCATGGACAGTCATCTGGGAGGGCTGAGAAGCCAGGTCTAGGTCTCTGAATATCTGCTGTCTTTAGAATAGAAGATTTGTTTGGTTTTCAAGCAGCTGGGTTAAGGAAGTTCCCAGTTGTCAGAATAAAAGCAACAACCTAGGAAGATCCCTGATGTTTGATATTTGCTCAAAGGCACTGTTCATCTGTGTCCTCCCACTCACACACACTTTACAGACATATTCATCTCAGTTCTTGAACAACGATTCCTTAGATTTACTTCAGATGCTAATTTTAATGTCATGGAGATCTCATCATGACAACTTAGATACACACACACACACACACACACACACACACACACACACACACTCAAACTGCACCAGGCTTTATACAAGACAAGAAATAGCAGGATAGGATATTACAAAAGAGATATTGAAGAGACATTTTCAAATAAACACATCCTGTGCTTTTTTGCAAAGTATGGTAGGTTCCTAATTATTTGTTTTCAGTATCAGAACCCACGTGGTCCCCTTGAAATAGATGATGCCACATCAGCATCATTACCTGGCTTTCTAGTTTCTTTTCCACTCTAATGTCAACCCCTAAGAAACGAACTTTTAAAATCATGGGGACAAAAGATGAAGATCCTAGTCTAAAGCTCATGTACTATCCTCAAACACCAAGCCTGCCACTTTCTCAACCTTCCTTTGATGATTAGTTTGCCTTTTGGTGGCAGATGTTAACTATCCAAGGGTGGTCTTGAACTCCTGATCTACCTGCCTCCACTTCCTGAATATGTGTCACCAGCCCTGGCACTTTCCTTATATGGCTATCTTATCTCCTGAAAATTATCCATGTCTATTAAATGGGCAAGTCTCAAAGGAGAACAGATCCTGGATGGATGTTAGTATACCCAGCTTCCATGGAATCTTCCTCTCACTTTATTCAATATGATGGTCTCTATCAGAATCCCCAGCAGCATAGATGTAGCATTAGACTAATTTAATAAAACAGCATAAGCCCCCCTCCCCAGGAAGTAGGTGGTATGAGGTGTGAATGAACTTGCTTGTCATTTAAGACTGGGAAGCTCTTTGTCCATTCGGTTTAACTGACTACAAGTCCTTCACAATACCATGACTCTCCAAGAGTGACTATGTGCCTAAAAGATGAAAGAAAATGGACAAAGTGAAGGTGCAAAGACCTCCAGGACACCTACAGGGTGGCAGACATTATACCTAGTTACTCCACTTTTGTGAAATTTTACAGCATTCTGAGTATAACTCAGCACACTAACATGGCTTTCCCAGAGCCACCCAGACAGGATATAGAGAAGCTGAGTGGACATCTAGACCTGTTGCCAAAGTCCATATGTTTCCAATATTCTCTTCTTAATACTCTTAATCAGTGATTTCCAAGCTACAATACCAAACATGTCAGGAAAGACCCTAGAAATACCTGAATAATAATTCACATTAAAAGAAACCCAACTGAATTTGAATCTTTAAAAATAAACACGTCTGCCACACATCATGCTTAGCTGAATAGCATGAGGTTAACTTCATAGCCCTCCCTTGCAGAACAGCACAACCAACCTGAAAGCCAGCTAAAGAGGACTTCCATAAGACTCTTTTTTGGAGTGTTTCAAGAGGGGTGGATACTGATCTTTGGAGTGATGGAACAGTGTTCAGTGCAGAATGCTACTCTACAGATTCAGGGAAGGAGCGCACCTGCTTCCAAATTCTAAGCACTTCTGCTCATTGTGAGTGAAGACACTGTTTTCAACTCTGGATCCTTAGAGCCAAGGGAAGCATCTCCATAAGTTCTGAATGAAGGCAGTACTAGCCTGTATTCCACTCAGCCCTCTGAACTCTGAAAGAAAAGGGTGTGTGTACATTTAGATACAATATAGTCCTTATCCCATGGACTTAACTCAAGGAGACTGGTCCCCAAGGCTTCATTTACCTAATCATTAAGTACTGTAAGAGGTCCTAAGGATCAACCTTGAGAGAACTTAGCGTATTAAAATGGCAGAAACACTTAGTGAACAGAACAAGAAATGTTTGTTCCACTCACTTGTAGTCACACTGCTCACCATGTGGAGGCACATGGACTCCAGAGTCTGTTGGTCAGCCCCACATTCTCTACAAGTCCAACAGTCAGGCACTGCCTTCCTCAACTTGATCCAAGGCTAATCTCAATCTTACAATCCTCCTGCCTCGAATGTGGGGAGGTGACAGCTGTGCTCCATTGGGACAGGCTCCTACTTCTCCCTTTTCGTCACTAAGGTACTGGCTACATTCTAAGCATCTCCACTAATTGTTCCTAATTTATCTTTTACAGGTGTGTTGATGATTCTCCCTGTATGTGTGTGTGAGTCATTGTGTGCCTATGAAAAATGTAAATATTAAAGGTTGGAGAAACAAGAATGAGAACCAACCCTGCACGAAGATTTATATGCAATTTATATATGGATTCTAGGCCAGTCAGTAGATTTTGCTCTTTACAAAACTATCCACTCATTCTATTGAAAATAGAAGACAGGCTCAGCTTAGAGACAACTACCTGAAATCAGATTCTACTCCTTATTAACTTGATGGGTCGGGACAAATTAGTGAAGTCCCAACGTTTATACCTAAAATGAAGGGGCTATTTCATAGGTGACTGGTAAAAGGTGTAAAACAGCAGATGTATGGAAGGAAAGGCCTTCAGAAGTGGCAATCAGCACCTCGGTTCTCCAAGGATGCCTTTCTATCTTTCCTGCACCAAGATCTGTATTCTTCCTGGTTAAGGGTTCAGAATTGACATCAAGTCTACAAGACAACAGAATGCACACTCTCTCTTTGAGGTCTTAACAAAAATGAGTGACAAACCTTTCAGAGAAAACAGTCACTCAATAGGACTAAAAATGCAGTAATTATGTTCAAGAATGTAGAGTGGAGCTGCTGAAACAGCTCTGTCAGTAAAGTGTTGGCCACACATGTGTGAAGAACTGAGTTTGTCTCCCAACACCCATGTAAAAGTCAAGTACCCCAATGAAATATACTGTCCTGGACCAGAAGAGGGCCTAAGAGGACATAATTTGAAGTGTTTAAAAGTCGATCTTGTTTATGTCATATACCTAGTGAATGATCTCCAAGGCCTTCTGATTTGCCCTCCAGGCAGCTTCTGACTCTCTTTGGTGAATGCATCTTTCTTCAGAGGCTGGGGAAAAAAAATCCCTGCCTGTTTGCAAAACTCCTTCATCTCATTTCCTCTTTATCCAAAGCACTCCAGGAGCCAGTCCTCTGAGCACTGGGGACCATCTTCATCCCACCACGTGGAAGGTCTCAGCAGAACCAGTCGTACTCAATTAAAGACAGCATCTCATCCCAGACTTGGGGTTTTAGCTGGAATTCAACTTTAAAATCCAAGACTTTCACCAAATATGGTGGAAATGCCGACTGTCCCAAGCAGTCATGATCTGAGACAACTGCCAGATTTAGCATTCTGTCCCGTAGTCTCCTCTGCTCATTAGTTTTCCTTGTACTCCTTAGGGATTCCTGTGTTCAAAAGATACAACTTCACCAAAAAACTCTCCTTTTCAGATTTGAGGGCAAACCAAAGACATAAAACATTAAAAGGAATTTACTGGTACACACTCACTAAGCCAATTTCTTTAGTGTATGCAGAGTGAAGGGCAGAGTGACTGTGCTGTGTTCAGGAACTGCTGCGCGCTATGCATCTCCTTCTTTCTCCCACAGGAGCTGCAGTCAAGGACAGGAGGGCAGGTACTCTTGTCCTCAGTGTTTGAGACAAACAAGAAGTGAAGGTCCAGGACACTAACCTTGCCTCACCATTCTCAGGAAACAAACACTGGCTGAAGGATGGTAACTTTCATTTCACAGATCAGTAAACCGATGAACAGAGAGACATGGAAATTAACTTGTTCAAAGCAGCCAGAGGGAAGAAAATCTGCAGATTGAAAAGTCTGAAACCACAGCTCATCGGTTGTCATGGCTTCATCTTTTCATGGTATATTAACGGCAAACCAAAAACTACAGCAGAGGGCTTCGGGCTGCCAACCTCACTAATACCCTAAGGAAAGAACGTAAAACACTGTGTGTTTACTGTTTGTATGCTTGTTTATTTGAAATAGGATCTCCTATAGCCAAGGATGCCCCCAAATTTACTAAGCATCTGAGGGTTCCAAGCATACACTGAATATTAAACATTAAAAGGGAAATTTTTTTTACAAATGGTCAGCCCACGAAGCAAAATGTGCAGGGATCAGACAGCAATGAATGCAAGCAGAGCCCTGGTTGCTAAAGTTTTCTACACAGCCTTTAAAGTGGTGCGCCAAGAACAGAGACGCAAGATCTATGAGGAGACTGGCAGCTCACACCGAGGTAAAAATGGCACAGGTGTTGTCTTTTGTCTTCAGATATCTAACCGGAGAAACCTTTTGTTTCACTACTGATAGACTCCACAGCCAATGGGCACCAGAGAACAATCACAAGTGGTGAACTATGTTCACGTTACAAAGCGAAACTAGGAATCCCACTAAGGGAAAGGCTACCAATGAATCAGGGACACAGAGGGCAGATGCAGATGCATTTCCCTACAAAGGAACAAGAGTTTATAAATGGCCCTTGCTAGCACATTTCGAACAATAAATCATTGATCTTTGAAGATTGCTAGTTTGTCTTAACTGATATCTCCTCGTTCTCAAGAAACATGCAAATTCTCTGAACATTTAATCACCAAAGCACTTGCTCAATTGAATGAGGAAAAGAGAGTTAGTTATTCCCAGCGTCACTGTGAAACTGTTATCCGTGCTTTCCCACGGAAAGTGAATTCAGTGGGAAATGAACAACATCCCCTTAAAATTATTTACCCCACAGGTAATGTGTAGCCCTCTGTAACACAACTAAAACTCTTTGGGTTCAATGCATGCAATCAATACCAAGTTACCAGAAAAAATAAAAGAAGAATCCATTATTAAGAGTGGTTAAAAACAAAAATCAATATGCTGTATCTGTTTTTCAAGCCTCTCAATAATTCTCCCAACATCCTCACAACATCAGGGTGGAGAATACTTTCACAGTGACATGAACAGTCCAACTGCCCAAAAGTAAACTGAGCCAAGAAGCCAGACCTTCAAATTCCCTTATAAACAACTCCACAATCCATTTGACCAACACAAAGTGCCTTTCGAAATGTAA
The DNA here is from genome assembly GCF_011064425.1 of Rattus rattus. NCBI lineage: Eukaryota > Metazoa > Chordata > Mammalia > Rodentia > Muridae > Rattus > Rattus rattus. Next base: position 149,455,525 of record NC_046155.1, read on the forward strand.
TAGTAGACATTATACATCGATGGCTGGCGGATACTTTCCATGTGGATTTTCTTAAATTCTTGCCTCTATAAAGCCAGTGAAATCAAGATGTTTCCCAAAGTTTCCTTCCATAAAGCAGGTTCCTAAATAACCCCCTGGGATTCTTGTTGATGAATCCATTAGGCTTATGAGCCTATAAACTTTGTAGAAACCCATAAAAATCTTCAGGACCTGTAAAGAAACATATGTGCTCAAGAATAAAATCCATAAAGTCAATATTGATACATAGTGATTTATCTAAAAATGTGCCACCAGACAAATTTTATAAATGACTTGAGTCATTACATCAATTTTGCAAATTGCTAGATTCTGCCTTAAAACTTCAAAAAGAAAGTCAGAGCAGTATTTAATATCCATGGATCTGTCTACAAAAATTTGATGCCAAAGCATCAAATTCTATGTTGCTCAAATCACGAATTGCCAAAAGTCTCTTTCCATCTCAATATAATTTGTAGGTTAGGTTGCTTTCACTTGGCTTATGAGTGCATAACTTACAAACCAAGGTCATTTTCCAATTAAATTGCTAAGAGGGATCAAATGGTTGCACAGGGGAAGTTGTGACATTCCTTTAAAATGTTTTATGGCAATAAATTTTACTTAATAAGGGGGCATTAGCATGTCTTCTCTGTTTAACATGGGGTGGTATGTAGTACCTAAAAGATGTTCAAACACCATTGTCCTGCCTCTATGCATTCATTCCGCCCCTCCCGTAATTCATCCACAAACAGGCCACAATGAGTTTTGTAAATGATACTAGTCTACTCATGCTCTCGTATGGCTTCCACAACACTCAATGTAAGAAGGCATCCTGTGCACAGCATCCTCTTGGACCACTTGACTTCTCATAATAACTTCTGAGAAGTTCAGTTACCTCTATTTTCAAATGTACCAAATTCAATGACGTCTCATCACCTCATATGCTACTCCTTGCTTAAGTTGCTGTCATCTTGCCCCAAAGCAGTTTGTGCTGCATTTGTTCTTGCTCTCTATAGTCATCTCACAGGAGACAAAGTGAGACTCTCAGATAGGAAATCGGGTCCTCTGCCCAGAATTCTTCAGATGGAAGAGGTCACCAGAGGAAAAGCCACAGCCACTGGGACCTGGCCTCCTCCACCTCTGCTTCTCTTCTGCTACTGTTCCATGGTCTCATGGCTCTGCTCAAATGACTTTCTGCCTCTTTCCTAACTATGCCATGGACATCTCTGATTTTAAACCTTTTCATTGGCCTGGAACAGTAGTGCTCAAGATTTTAGCTGCTCTAACTCTCTTATCTCCTTCAAGACTTTGATCATCACTCCTCTATGACAAGAATTACTTTGCCCACTGTGTCTAACCCACCCATCACTACCATCCTCAGCCCATCAGCAGTGCCAATTCCCACTCTACTTCTGCTGCTACATATCGTACCACCTGCTGGTCATCTGTGCTGACTGTTGTTGTTGTTGTTTTGCTTTTTTATCATCAACAAATGGCTCTGGGACAAGTGGATTGGCACATGTAGAAAAATTAAACCACATCTTACACAAAACTCAACTTCAAATGGATCAAGAACCTCAACATAAGACCTGATATCCTGAATCTGTTCGATGAGAAAATAGAAAATACAGTTGAACTTACAGGCATAGGAAATATCTTTGTAAATAGAACCCTGGTACTATAGACATTAAGACCAACAATTGATAAATAGGACTTCATGAAAATAAAACTTGACATCCGACAGAGAGTTGGTGTCTAGAATAAATAGAGAATTAAAAAACTAAACACCAAGAAGGAAAATTTAAATTTTGTGCATAGAACTAAATATAGAGAATTCTCAAAATAAAAAATACAAATGGCTGAGAAATAGAGAAATATTTTTATATGCTCAACCTCATTAGCCATCACAGAAATATATATCAAGACAATGTTGAGATCTCATCTTATTCTAGCCATAATGTTTAAGATCAAAAATACAAGTGACAAGCATTGTCATGGATGTGATAAAACAGAAAAACTTATTCACTATTATGGGGATACAAACTTGTACAGTCACCTTTCAGAGTGGAGGTTCCCCAAATAGTTAGAATTAAATATACCCTGGGATGGAGCTATTCCTCTCCAGGGAAGATTCCCAAAGGGCTCTGTATACTGCTATAGAGATAACTATATACTGCTATAGCTAATTCCTCATTCATGTTCATTTGCTATTCTAGTCACAATAGCTAGGAAATGGAAATGGTCTAGGTGTCCACCAAATGATGAGCAAACACAGAAAAAGTGATATATACAATAAAGTATTATTCAGCTACATATAAAAATGGAATTATAATATTTGCAAATAAATGGAAGGAGCTAGAAATAATCATTAGGAGTTAGGTAACCCAGACTCAGTCAAACAAACATTGCATGCTCTCTCTCATATGTGGACGCCAGCTCTCATTCTTAAGATGTGTACAGTTTGTTTGCAATGCTCAAAGAGACGAGGAAAGTAGTGGGGGTCCATAAGGATGAACTTCAAGAGACAGAAAATAAAAGGCAGGTTACATGAAGAGGAAAGGAGAAGCAATGAAACAGAAAGAGTTAAATAGAGTGGAGGATGGGAAATAGTATATGGGGGATGGTTAACACTAAAGGCATTTTAAAAGTCATTCTGAAACTCACTGTAGTAGAACTTCCTAAAATATATGCATATTCATACATAAAATTTTGAATGAAGTTACTCTATTATAACTAAAGGACAAATGTCCCTTCCATAAACCACTGTTATCAAATAAAAATCCTATGCCAGCTGTAGATTTCTTTTTTCCGGTTGTCAGTGGGTTCAATGGGCCTCCCTAAACATTACAGGCTATTGTTATTATTCTTGGTTACCCTATGGAGCTTGACGGTTAAGACTCTACTGCTAAAAACACCACATACTTGAGTCATAGAACATGGACAAATCAAGCTGTTACCAATCTGGAAGCTTCATCCCTACTGGCTATCTTCCATATAGCTAGAAGGTGGGAAAAATTATCAACAGTCTTACACAGCTATAAATCCTGTAATGTGCCCTGGTCTATTAACTTATGCCACTCGTGCAATGGTGGCACATGTGTTATAGGGACACTTTCTGACTGAATATATAGGTTGTTCCACAAAATGGAACTCATGTCTTGTCCTGATACCTGAGCCCAAAACCTGTGGCCAACTAAGTCACTGAATCTAAGGGGAAAACCTAAGACCGTTATTCTGCTAAATAGACATGGCAATAGATTGTCCCCAAGTTATTGTCTTTGTCCCCACAGATTGGTACATCTTTCAAGTCTCACAGGAGAAGCTTCTGTTTGCAGTAAGTGGTAGTTTAGGTGCTTACAACTGGTCAACATGTAGAAAGAAGGAGACTGCGGAGTCTCTCTCCAAGTCTCAGAGTTCATGTAAGAGGCTTCAACAAGGCTGCAGAAGGCACAAGTAAAGGATCCCTTTAGGAAAACGCATTTTCTAGGACACGGCAGAGCCATGGCGCACATGAACTCACAAAGGCTGTGACTGATGCCCAAGACCTACACAGAATCAAGCTATCCAAAAGTCAACACAGATGGGGGAAGGGCTCATCAAGTCCCACCCATGTGTGAGCAGGTATTGGGAGCTGATGGCTGCTGAAGGAGGGGCAATACATTTTCTTCAGGATGTAGGCCTTGGAAGGTTACTCATATTGCAGTAGATGACCCCACACCCATATACCTCAAGCAGCCCTAAGTGAACTCAGTGGGTTTCAAAGTATATATGAAGTTTGGAAGGAAAAGTGGAAGGGAACAGAGTAGGCATTGGAGAAGAAGGGAATGAAGATGGATTGAGCCAAAATGCAATATATGTAGTATTAAACTTTCAAACAAAAAAATTAAATAAAAAATTGGATTAGGCATACTAATCTCTTCACACATTTACTATTTATATCAAAGACTAAATGTTGTTTCATCTAGGATTTTGAAGTATGCAGTTCAACATTACAATCTATAATCACCCAACTGTGCTCCTTGCTGCCATCTGACCATCACTCAGTGCCTGCTCTCCATCCCCCACCTTCCGGCAATCACCATTCTATTCTTGGCTTCATTGAAATCAATGTTTTTATGTCTCATGTACCATGGAGATCATGGAACACTTGTCTCTCTGTGCCTGGCTTATTTCATTTCACAGAAGATCTCCCCTCCCATTCAGGTTACTACAAAGACCAAATCTTAAGTTTCTTTTCCTAAGTTATGGTTTCCAGAAGCAAGCCACAGGGCAGAAACTGAGACATGTTTGTCTCAATTACTTCTATACCCTGAGATCTAAACCTAGGCTTTGTGTACATGGTAGGAAAGCCAACAAATTGCCTAGCAGCTCTGGGTCTTTAGAAAGTTCTAGATTTCAGAAAGTGAATGCTCTACTATCTATTAAAAACCGAATGGGAGAGGGAGGCCCCAAACAAAACCACTTTCTTTGGAAATAACAGTGGAGCTCATCCTGGGCTGTTCATAGGTTGCCCTTTCTTGGTTTTACTCTGCTATATGCTGGTTCATTACTTAGTACATAACGGGATACTGAAATCAATGGTATAACTTTTACTAGGTGCCCGCATTATAATGAGACTGTGGTTGAAATGTTCTGTAAAACAATACAGGGGCAGAGACCATCCCCAGTAGACATGCTGAGACAGCTAAAGCAAACAGTCATAGGTGGCTAAATCATGCAACCTATTAGTTAATACTAATAACTAAAACTTCTAAGAGCTTCTAATGCCAAAATCTGAACATGTGTAATATAATTTAATTTACCTTTCACAATAATCCCATGAATAGTGTCATTCTCATTACATAGAAAAGGAATAAGAGAGAGAGTTAATTAAGCTTCTCTCTCCAACATGCCCAGAGCTAATAAGCAGCAGAGTTAAGACTCGAAACTGCAAATCCTCGCTTTGCTAAGTAAGGACGGAGCTATGGAAAGACAAAATGACCTTCACAGGAGAGAGTGACACCCAGGTCTTATTTACCTAATTAGTGTGCTTAATCCCATGTGGTTCATTAGCTTAGAGCATGTTTCATTATGGCTAGGGAGCTGGCCCAGCAGGTGGGCTCTTGAGCCTGTCATGAGAAGGACTGACTTTTTTAAAATACAAGAATGGAGTTCTCCACCTCTGACCCAGAGACGGCCTTCTCCTCTTGCTTTCAGGAGCAGCAATGATAGAAGCATGGGTGCAAAGCAAAGCAAACCTCTGGCTTTATCCTTATGTGCTTCTGCTGGGCCCCAGGGGCAGAGAAGAGGTGACAGTTCTGCAGACTGTGGGGAGTCAGATGCACAATGGAACCACTACCCCCCCACACAACAAAAGTTCTTAATTTCTCCAAGGTGGTAAAATATCATTTTTCCTTTAGGTTAGTAAGATAAAACTTTGTACCAGAGAAATGAAGAATATCTACTGGAATGCTCTTTGATTCATCAGGACAAAAGAACCCAGAATAGGTCAAAAGTTGCATGGAGGTACAGTGTCTCCATAAGTGTCTTGGGAAATCCCAGGATTCTTTTCAGCAAGTGTGGCAAATACTCACGGACGGGTCTCTGTAGGCAAATTTGAATTAATCTGGGTGTGTGTTGGGGAAACATGGAAACTCACGGGTGTGGAGAGAGTGAACAGGATGAGGGGCTGCGATGAGTGCTCCAGGTAGAGTCCTGTCGGAGCATTGGTAGTGGAGAGCTTGGCTCTACAAGGTACCAAGCACGGTTAGCACCGAACCCTGGTGCACAAGCAGAGTTTACCACTCAGCAGCTCAGCACAGCAGTAAGCACTCACAGTGCCAAGGCCAGCGACAGTTGTAGGACTCCGAGCACAGTGGTCACTGCACACCAAAGATCGATCTGGGTCGCTGTTCAGTGGCTTTCATTTTCCCTATGTAATGATGTTATGGATCTCATTCTGGAACCTGACCCAGAAGCAAACTAACGACCCAATGGTGACGGAGTGGGGAAGAAAGGAATTGGGTATTACAGACTGATGGAAACCCCATAGGTAGCTCCTCCAGTGCTTCTACACAAGGCCAAGCGTCCCATCCAAGGCAGAGGACACATTTCTCTAACATGTTCTGGCGCGCTGAATCCCTGTCTATACAAATAACCCCAGCAATGACTCCTTTCATTAAGTTCCTCATTAAACAAACAGAAAAGAAGTATATAGCTCTTGTTGAACCTGAGAGACCACCTTGCCTGCCCCTACAAGGAAATAGCATCTCCATCAGAATTGTGGCAACCATGTAGTAGTATTATCTTGTGTGTTTCTGTATGTGCGTGGAGTGTGTACTGCATTTCTATAAATGTGCAAGTGCACACACCCATGTCCCAGCATGGAGAAGCAAGAGCAGAACATCAGTATCTTCCTCTACCGTCTGTACTTTACGAACTTAAGACAGGATCTCTCACTGACATGGAAACTCACCATTTCAGCTTATGCTGAGCTCACAGCTAGCACTGGGCCTGGAGATCTACCTCTCCCTGTTTCCCAGATCTGGAGTTAGAAGAGCAGGTGGCCACACCAACCTTTTCATAAGAGTGCTGGGAATGCAAACCGAAGTCCTCCTGTCTGCAGAGCAAGCACTCTAATCCACTAGTTCCCTTCCCCAACCCAAGAATTGTAGTTTTAAACATAACACTGTAGAAAATATTCAATGAAAGATGAATGGATACTCTGTGTATTAGGTATGATGACAGTGGGTATTAATAAATCTCGCTATTAAAAAGTTAAAATAAAATGACTACCTACTCAGTGTATTACAAGCAGGGTGGATGCTAACATTACTGCTCCACTTCCAAACCAAATCTCAGCCCAAAGTAAAGAGGGAGGGTGGGCATGGAGCGTGCCTGCTAATAAAAGCAAAAGAAAACAACAATTTAATTTAAATAAGCTAATCCAAACATCCGCTTCCCTTAAAGCTTAGAAAATGTCATTTCATTAAATCATGATGTTTTCATTTCCAAAGATGACTGTGAGCACAGAACTATTTTATTATAATGAAAGACACGAAGCACACAGAAAAACAACATAATTTTAGATTAAGTAACTTAAAAAATTTCTCTGTTCTTTTGTTTAAAAGATAAATGTAATAAACTTATAAAAAAATGTCTATGCTTAAGTCAGGGGACAATGACAGCAACTTGAGTCACATGGAACGTTTTGGGGGCTAGCACACATCCATGCCACAGTCCCTTGGTGGCTGAGTGCTTTGAATACACAATAGAGGAGCTCTACACTTCTCTGACTATTGGCATCTATTTGGGGGAAAGGTCATTGTCTTGGAAACAATGCTGCCTTTATTGCAGCATCTTCCGGACTTTGTGTTTTCAGCTCAAGATCAACTTTCTTTTGTTCAAAGGTGGTAAACAAGGCACACAGCAGACTTTAATCAACTAACTTTCTACGAAAGAGAGAAAGTATGGAAAAGAAACTCTAAGGAATTTCTTTAAACCATTTAAGAGTCTCTGAAGATAAGTCAAGTACCTTACTTTTTCTGGAATGAAATTAATTTGTAGTCATTATTTTTAAAGTGAGAAAATATGGAGCCAGGGAGATGGCTCAGCAGGTAGACGTGCTCGCTGCCAAACATGATCTCCAGAAGTGAAATCAGGACACATGTGACGGAAAGAGAAAACTGACCCTCTGACTTCTGTACATTCACTGTGGTGCACACACACACACACACACACACACACACACACACACACACACACACACACACACACCTTATCCTCCTGTCATGGTGATGACGATTTCAGTAATTCTCAAATTTCCACTGTCCCTTCATGACAATGAAAAAGCACTCACATTTGCAAAGCGGCTGCCTGGAATTGTTTCAGAACGCAAGTCTAAGTGACCTCTAATGTTGAACCACAGACACATCCCTGAGCCAATCTTTGGAACAAGGTGGAGAATTCTCAGCTTCTCTAGTGTCATGCCTGCCTGGACGCTGCTGTGCTTCCCACCATGATGATAAAGGGTTGAACCTCAGAACCAGTATGGCAGTCCCAACATGTCCTTTAGAAGAGTTGTCTTGGTCATAGTATCTCTTCACAGCAATGGAAACCCTAACTAAGACAGGAATCCGGCTGGAAAATCATTCTCATCTACTTTCTAAGACACGAGTGTGAGTGTGTCCACGTCCCTGACTGTTACACTTTCTTAATCTTGACTTATTCAATATATTGAATAAAAGCACCTAATTGTCTTAATTTGCATCTATTTGAATAGCAGAGAAATTTATTTCTATTGGATCATTTGTTTTCTCTTCTTTTATGAAATGTCTTCCTATATGGGTTTTATGCCTCATTTAAGGAATTTACATATTTATCTGTTTTGAATTGATTTGATGAAATTCTTACTATATTGAGGAAACACTCAGCCACCTATTTTTCTAGTTCATTATATTGCAATGATTTCCTTTTAAAACTTTCAAAATTTGAAATTCATGACCCTCTTTGTCTTTCTGGATTTCTTCACTTTTTCAGCTTTTTTTTTTTTTTTTGGTTTTTTTTTTCGGAGCTGGGGACCGAACCCAGGGCCTTGTGTTTCCTAGGCAAGCGCTCTACCGCTGAGCTAAATCCCCAACCCCTCTTTTTCAGCTTTTTAAATCTCCAATTTAAAGAAATGTATGCATGTATGTTTATCTGGTCTTGGAGGCCAAAAGAAGACATTAAGTCCCCTAGATCTGGAGTTCCAGGTGGCTATGAGTCTCCTGACATGGGTGCTGGGAACTGAACTTGGCTCCTCTGTAAGAGCAGTTCACACGGTGACAGAGGTAGAAGTTATATGTGGGTGTAACCCTTAGGAATGTTGAGCAAGGGTTTACCATCGTCTGCAGACAACCATTCTCTCTTTGAGAGATAGCTCTTGGCCTGTAATTGAGCCATGGTGGAAACTGAATGCTTGACAATGGGCCACCCAGTGACTATACAACTTGAGCTGCCTATCATGAACTGAGCATTATCTTACCTGAACAAGCACAGCAGAAATCCATTATCAAATAGAAGTGGCAGAAGCCAGTCCTGAAGATATAAGAAAGTTGCCCAGATTCCTATGGTTTCCACACCTGTTACAACGCAGCCTCTTCCCAAGCATAGACCTATAGTTTCATGGGCTGTTCCTTATGATTAGTTGACTGAGGAAGAGGAGACTTCCTGGTTTATTGATGGTTCCGCATGTTATGCAGGAACCACCCAGAAGTGGACAGCTACAGCATTACACTCCTTGTATGTGATAGCCCTGAAAGAGTCCAGTAAAGGGAAATCTTCACAATGGGCAGAACTTTGGTCAGTACACATGGTTGTACATTTTAGTTCAAAAGAGAAATGGACAGAAGCGTGACTGCTCATTGATTCATGAGCTGAATGGTTAGCACTTGGAAAGAGCATGATTGGAAAAGTTGGTGAGAAAGACATCTGGAGAAGAAATATGTAGATCTCTAAAAATGAGCAGAAGGTGTAAGAATAATTGTGTCCCGTGCATATATTCATCAAGAGGTGATTTCAGCTGAAGAAGGGTTCAGTAATCAAGAGCTGAATCATCCATTCTGCGAGCAGTCAGTCTCTTTCTCTAGCCATCTGTGTCATTGCCTAATGGATCCAAGTAAAAACAGCCATAGTGCCAGAGATTGGGTAGACTCTAACATGGACTTCCGCTCACCACAGCTGACCTGGTTACAGCTTCTGTCATGATATTCAAGGCAGTACTGTTTCTGACCAAGAAACTCACTTCACAGCCAGAAAAGTGCAACAGTGGACTCATTTTAAGCAACATTTTAAGTCCTCCACTATCTTGAAGCAACTGACTGACATAACTGTAGAGTAGGTTTTTGCAAATATAGTTGCAGTGCTGACTAGGTGACATTAACCTAAAGGGTTTAGGACAGGGATCTCCAGAAGGCAAAATACGTTTTGATTCAGTGTCCAATATATAGTACAGTTTCTCCCATATTCACAGGTTCAGTAGTCAAGAGGTAGAAAGGGGAATTGTTTTACTCATTATCACCCCTTTAGTAAGCACTAGGAAATATTTTCCATCTTGTTCCCATGCGGTTAAGTTCTGCTGAGTTATAAATGTTGGTTTCACACACTTGGACGCACTCCTACCAGGAGACACGCAACAAACATTCCATACAACTGGAAGCCCAAACTTCTCTCAGGATACTTTGGGCTTCTGACTCCCTTAATTCAACAGACTAAGACAAGAAAACTGTGGTAGGAGTAGTGATTGATCCAGATTACCAAGGGGAAATTAGATTACCTCTCCAAAATGGAGGTAAGAAAAGTCATGTCTATACTGGAGGAAATCCTTTAGGGTAGCATTTCTTAAACTGTGGGTTGCAATCTCTTTGGGGTCACATATCAGATATCCTGCATAACAGATATTTATATTATGGTTTATAACAGTAGGAAAATTGCTATGAAGTAGCACCAGAAGTAATTTTATGGTTTGGGGTCACCGCAACATGAAAAACTATATTAAAGGGTCAGAGCACTAAGAAAGATGAGAACAACTGCTTTAGGGCATCACTTGGTGTTACCATGCCCTGTGATTAGTGGCAATGGAAAACTACAGCAACCCAAGCCAGGTAGGATGACAGAGGGAAGGCCCAAGTTCTTCAGCAATTAAGAGATAGGTCACTACTTTAGGAAAAGAACCAAGTCCTGCTGAAGTACTTGCTGAGGGAGGAAAAAATACAGAATGGGGAGTAGAGAAATAGAGTAATACCAGAGAAGCCAAGTGACCAGTTGCAAAAAATGAGGATTATTGACACGAGTATCTCTCTCATTGATAAGAACATATTTGTGTGTGTGTGTGTGTGTGTGTGTATGTGTGTAAGTGTTAAGCAAATATTTGTGTTTACTTTCTCCTGTGTCATTATAAGGTAATGTAACATCAATGAAGATACTAATTGTTATATTCAAGTTATAAGACATTAAAAGAATGTTCCACAAGGGAAACTGTCACCTATTCAAGAATATATAATACATTTGCAGATGTATCATGCTAGGTGTTATGACCTAATTATTGATTTCATTTGGAAATTAAGAATAATATAAGGAAATATGGTTGTGTGCCAAGTTGACAAGGGGTAGAGTTGTAATGGGTAATCTTGGTTGTCAATTTGATTACCCATGGAACTAGCTAAAACTCAAGACAATGGACATATTTTTCTTGATTGGATTATCTGAGATCAGAAAATTTACCCTAAGTCTTAGCCACCCCCTCTGGTGGCAGTCTACATAAGAGGACACAATAAGGCTATAGTAGATGGTAAGCCCATTTCGATGCACATTTCTGCCCTCTACTCTCAGTGAGATCTCAGACTAGAACTCAACACGTCTGAACTTCAGCCTCTCAATCTGGGATCTTGGAGGATATGATGGTTGGAACATTTGCTGGATCTATGAATTGGCAGATACAGAAGATTTCACTGGGTGTGTGTTCATGCCTTAGAGGGACATTTGCTTCCAAGTTTAATAAAAAAAGGAAATAGAATTTAATGGAGAGGGAGTTTGCCAATGCAATTGATTTACTAAAGGAACAAGCTATCTATCTGCTCAGCAGGAAGCTTCAGTCCGTATAAACTGAATGCTGATTTAAAAGGACGCTAAAATCTCAGCTTGCAGAAGCTTACACGGGCCTGGCTGCCTGTTCACTCAGTGACTCAAAGGCCAGAAGAAGGTGTCCAACAAGTCACACAAGGGATTACATGATGGTGGAACAGGGAACCCAGGTCTCTGCATTTTGAAGGAATGTTTTTCTATATCATGTACCTCTTTGGCTTTGTGTCTAAACTACAAAACGGTCATCAAGTTCTTTGAAATTAACAAATGAGGAGTCATATGTGAATATCACATCTTAGCAACATGGCCAATGAGTGTCATTTTGTGCATTGGGAAATAATGGGGTGGGCAGTAACGTGGCTCAGTCCTTGGGAGCCAAGAGGCATGGAACAATACTCTTTGCTCCAATGTAAGACTCCAGTCCCGGCCGTCTCTGTGATCAGGGTGAATTGCTAGGCCTATCGCATTCAGGTCTTCAATCCTCAAAATGGAAGTCATAAAATACCTACCTCATAAACATGTTGTGAAGATTAAATGCATTAATCTATATTTAGTGCTTGGCCCAATGCCTAGACTGCTCAGTAACTGTTAGCAGTTAGTGATACATTGACTTGAATATTACAATATTCCAATGTACAGAAAGCAGAAATCAATACACCCCTGAGTCTTCCTTTCTCAACCTCGCTATTAGCAACATCAAAATGAATCATTCAAATAACTGGAAAGTATTTTGTAAGAGAGATTTTTCACTGAGAAGGTCTCTACATTGCTGAGCTGAATGAGGGGAAAGGAACCTGTGCTCAGACACACTCCCTTCCCAAAGGCATCCCTAGCCCATCGCAGCAATGTGGACAAGGCTTAACCAATCCTTCCTCAGGATTTCCTCCATGGCATGAGACCAGTAAAAATTAAAGACGCACGCCAACAACCTTCCTAAATAGAACCTACAATCTATTAGAAAAAAAATAGTTAAAGCCACATATAAATCACAGTAAATCACAGTCATAAGTAATAGAGCAATAGATGTCCAGGATGTACAGAGTCACTGTCGATCCTTATTAAGAGACATGGATATTAAGATTAGACATATGGCTATCCTCTAAATGTTCGCATGATTACTTTACCTTTCATTTATTTTATGTGTATGGATGTTTTGCCTGCATTTTCATATGTCCATTAAATGTGTATAGTGCTTGTGGAGGCCAGAAGAGGGTGTTGGATCCCTTGGAAATGGAAATTTAGATGGCTGTGAGTAGCCATGCAGATGTGGGGAACTGAACCCAGGTTCTCTGCAAGGGCAGTATTTGTAGTCACTAATCCATCTTTCCAGCTGTAGTGGTTTAAGTATGGTTAGCCCATGGGAAGTAGCACTATTAGGACTGTGATCTTATTGGAGTAGGTGTGGCCTGGTTAGAGGAAGTGCATCACTGTGGGGTTGGGCTTTGAGGTTCTAAGCTCAAACTATGCCCAGTGTGGTAAGAAGACCTGTTCCGGCTGCCTGCAGAAGACAGTCTCAGTTTGGTTTCCTTCAGATCAAGACGTAGAACTCTCAGCTTCTCCAGCCCCATATCTACCTGCATGCTGCCATGCTTCCCCCTAATGATAATAAGAGACAAAACCTCTGAAACTGTAAGCCAGCCCCAATTAAATTTTTTTTCCTTTATAAGAGTTGCCTTGGTCGTGGTTTTTCTTCATAGCAATTGCAACCCTAACTAAAATATCAGCCCTCAAATTTATTCACAAATAATATATAATTCCAATAAAATATGGCTTGAAACTTTTATAGGACTGTTTCAAACATCTATTGAAAAATGAGAGTGACTAAAACAATTTTGAAATGAAGAGAAAGGGAAGGAAAATAAAAGAATAAAGGAAAATTCAATCTGAGAACCTCCAGGGCCTGATAGTAGAAATACAAAACAAAGCTAAAAAAATAAAATTCTGACCTAGGTACTCATAATTTGGTTCATAATGAAAAAGGACATTTTAAATTAGCAATAAAGCTAGGATTATTTAAAGACGAGTTCCAGTACATTATAATCAACTATCTGAGGAAAAAAAAAAAAGACAAACTAATAATGCCAGGCCCTCCTATAGTACCCCAAGGCAAGCCAATACTCAAATGAACAATTAATTGTTTAAAATTAAACTGCAAAATAATAAAGAAACTGAGATGGTTCACTGGGGAGGAATATTTTTCTCATCATAATGCACAGGCAGAAGCATCATTTTTCCCAATTTCTATAGTCTTGGACAATGAACCTGAAGTCTCTCACAGGCTGGACAAGCAAGTCTGTCCTCATGTGACAGTCCCAGAATGAGGAAGAATTTCTGAAAGGTTTGTTTTCAATCAAAACCTTCTATCAGACCAGAATAAAAGGCAAATTATAAACCTGGCAGAAAATTACACACATACTAAGTCATAACAACTTAAAGGTTAAGCCTCTGAGCACTCAGGAAGTGGGGCAAGAGGATCAGAAGTTCAAAGCCAGCCTTGGGTACATACAATGCTTGAAACCAGCCAGTGTTACATGAGAGCTCCATTTCAAAAGAAACAGCAAAAACATACAAAATAAATTAGACTGAATAAAACTATGAAAGGTGCAAAATACAATCTAAAATTTCACACTATAGGAATTTGCAATTCACAAAACAAATGCAAATGAGAGGTAGGAGCAGGGAAAATGCTTGGCAAATTGGTAATCAGAATAACAATGTCAGCTAGAACAGTGAGGTCACCATTCCTTTATCTGTTAAATGAGCAAGTACTAAAAGTCTACAGTGCTATGAGGCACTTGTCCGTGGGGTCCAAAGTCCATGGGACTAAAATTTCAAGAGATGAGGCTGAGAAGAAGTTAGGTTTAGCAGTGAAAGTGTAATGAGAACCCTACAATGGTATGACTGAGTGTTCTTAACCATTCTACATATTCTAGAGAAAACAATAAAGATATTCATGACTATACAGATTGATCACAATAATGCTTTGTTTAAAAGTACTGAACTTTAGAGAAAGAATACACAAAAGATACTTTTTGAGATGTTATTACAAGCATAACTTTAGATATTTAATATTGAAAACTTTGTGAAATGAAAAAGCCCTGTGATGGCTAACACTGACTAGTAAGAGGATCCAGGATCACACAGGAGACAAGCATGTCCATCAAAAGAAAATCCCACTCTGAAACCAGGGCCATGAAACAAGAAGCCTGTTACCCATGGGCTTCCACAAGGCAGTCAATCTACATGACACAGAATAGAGCTAGGAGGTCTCCAAACAGGCAACCTGACCTGACTCCTGCCAATCAGGTCATCTTCTAAAGCAATTCCGGAGCACGGTGAAACCAGGTCCAACCTCTTCTTATGCTCCATTACAAAAACTGATTCTTAGTCACTGCTGGGTACATTCTCATGCTTCACACAACAATTTTCCTCCACTGACATTTTTCATACTGTGCGGCAGTCTCTACATTGAGTTGACTGAGGAGGAAGACTTACCCTATGGGTGCATCATCCCATGGTCTGGAGTCCTACACTGACTAAGAAGGAGAAAATGAGCTGAGCACCAGCATTCATCCCTCCCTCTCTGCTTCCTGAGGATGCAGGGTGACCTGCTGCGTAAGCTCCAGCTGTAATGCATTCCCCACTGTGATGGACTATCCTGCAACTGTAAAATACATGCTCCCTACCTTAAGTGACTATTGTCAGCTATTTCACTGCTGCTTCGTGAGAAAAATACCATGAATGTATTCCTAGATAGTTAAGGACAATACACCCTTGACTTGCTAAAACAGAGGACCTTCCTATTGGTGAAAGTGAGAAGAAGGAAGAGTGAGATAGAGAAAGGGGTGTCCTTATCAGAACACTCACTGTCCTGTATCTACACCTGACTGGATTATGGATGGCTTTGTTCTTTCCCAGCATGTTCTTTCCCTTTTCTACAATGAAAGGGTATTGCTCCTGAGATGAGGAAGAATAATCACGATTTAAAAGGTTCAGAGAAATGGTCGCCCCATAGAAAGAATCTCTTGTGCAATGTATGGAAACATCAGCTGTCAACAAAATGCTACTGGCCTATTAGCTGAGACAGGAAATAAAAGGTGGAATATCCAGCCTACAGAGAATTCTGGGATGGAGCCAGGCACAGGAAGAGATTTACCCAGAATTCTGAGGAGACAGTCCAATGAAACTGAGGAGAGATAGCCAGCCATGTGGTACTCATAGAATAGAATCAATGGGTAGTCTGAGTTAGGAGCTAGTTGGGGAATGAGCAAAAGCCTATGACCTAAGAATTTATACCTGAAACAATTAAATCGCAGGGTCGATATTTTGGGAACTGGGTATGAGAGGAAAAGCCCTCAGTTATATCCCCCAAATAGTGAACTTGGAGAAAAATACTAAGTTCCGTGTCACTACTATTACTCTCATTGTTTAGGCTTCGTGTAAACCAGAATTGATTTGACCTATGAATTTGGTTTATCAGAGACACACATTTGCCCCAATAAGGCACACCGTAGCCCAAAGGAGACCAATGATAAAGACATACACACCAAGAAAAGCATTTGTACCAAATGCTTTGAGAGAAAGCATTCCTGAGCTTAACAATGTCTCGAACTCCTTGTTTTAAGCTAATGGGACCTGTGGAAGAAAACACAAAATACTGACAGCAAATACTGCAAGGGAGGCTGGTAGATTTTTTCCCTAGCTCTCTGGGTCTCAGGAGAGCTTTCCTAGTATACAGACAGTGGCACTGTGGTGCTCAGGGTACCCTCCAAGCTATGAAGAAAGGTTCCTGCAAGAAAGCTTGTAGTGCTTAAAAAGAAACTTGAGGTCTAAATGGGTCAGGCTAATGCATACCATTCATGCATGACTGATCAATAGTTC
The DNA here is from genome assembly GCF_011064425.1 of Rattus rattus. Lineage (NCBI taxonomy): Eukaryota > Metazoa > Chordata > Mammalia > Rodentia > Muridae > Rattus > Rattus rattus. The sequence continues at coordinate 149,472,019 of NC_046155.1, forward strand.
AATCTTCCCCTCATTGGGACCCCTTCCAAATGCAGGCAGTCTCCATGGTATTAGTCTAGTTCCTAACACAGAATGCTTCTCCCTTCCAGCAACTTGTGTCTCTGCCACAGCATGAAGGAGCCGACTCCCTCCTTAGTCTACAATGCCCCACCTGTTTGAGTCAGCTCACATTTCTAACTTCACCTTCGACCTCCACCTGCCGTCTCTGAAGCTCACCCAGCCACCCTGGACTCAAGACTTGGAAAAGAGAAACCCAGAGGCTTCCGTGTGGCTCTTTTCACATGATGAACCCATGAGTCAGATCACTGAACTCCAGTTGGATCTACTAGCTTTGCTTCGTTCCTATCTAGAGTGAATGGTCTCGAAAAGATCTCTCAGAGGCCATAAAAAAGTAAACCAGTCCTCTCCCTGATCCACACTACAGAATTCAAAATATATAACCTACTTTTTCTTATTTCATGGCACTGCTGGAAGCCACCAAATCTTAATAAAGACTGACTAATTCACTAAAATAAATATATATCCACATGGCTGCCTATAAAGCCAAAATACATTCAGGATGTGACCATGTTGTTGTGGGTTTTTTTCCACAGAAGACTAAGTAGTCTTCGTGCCTATAGCCTTGTTACAAGGCGCATGTTTAAATACAAGTCTGATGATGGGATGCTTTGGCTCAGGTCCTTATCCATTCTCAGTTTCATCCAGAGCAAAGGCTGGAGTGATGGCCAAGGCCATAAAGATCCTGCCCACTTGGCTTTATTCCTCTCCTACTATTCCCCTTCTCCCTCTTCTACAATCACAGAGGAAGGCAGACATTAAAGGAGAAAGCTTTTAACACCTCATTTGAGGGGATGGAGGCCTGGCTCAACTATTTTTTATTGGATATTTTTTAATTTATACTTCAAATGTTATCCCTTTTCTGGGTTTCCTGTCCATAATACCCCTATCCCAACTGTCCTACCCCTGTTTCTATAAGGGGCCTCCCTGCCTTCCTGCCCTGACACTGGGGCATCTAGCCTTGGGAGGACCAAGGGCTTCTCCCCCCATTAGTGCCCATAAGGGCCATCCTCTGGTACATATGCAACTGGAGCCATAGGTCTGTCCATGTGTACTTTTTGAATGGTGGTTTAGTGCCTGGGAGCTCTGGATGATTGCTACTGATGTTCTTATGGGGTTGAAAGCCCCTTCAGCTCCTTCAGTCCTTTCTCTGATCCCTCCAATGAGAACCTTGTTTTCAGTTCAATGGTTGGCTGCTAGCATTCATCTATGTTATTTGTCATTCTCTGGCAGAACCTCTCAGGAGACAGCTATATCAGGCTCCTGTCAGCATGTACTACTTGGCATCAGCAATGTTGTTTGGGTTTAGAGATGTTTGTATATGGGCTGGATCCCCATGTGGGAAAGTCTCTGGATGGCCTTTCCTTCGGTCTCTGCCCCAAACTTTGTCTCCATGTTTCCTCCTGTGAATATTTTTGTTCCCCCTTCTAAGGAGGACTGAGCATGTACACTTTGGTCATCCTTCTTCTTGAGCTTCATGTGGTCTGTGAATTATATCTTGGGCATTCTGACCTTTTGGGTCAATATCCACTTATCAGTGTGTATCAGACACCATGTGGGTATTTTTGTTGATTGGGTTACCTCACTCAGGATGATACTTTCTACTTCCATCCTATGAATTTCATGAAGTCATTGTTTTTGATAGCTGAGTAATATTCCATTGTGTAGATGTACCACATACTCTGTATCCATTCCTCTCTTGAAGGACATCTGGGTTCTTTCCAGCTTCTGGCTATTATAAATAAGGCTGCTACGAACATAATGGAGCCTTGTTATATGTTGGAACATCTTTTGGGTATATACCCAGGAGTGGTATAGCTGGGTCCCCAGGTAATACTATGTGCAATTTTCTGACAAACCTCCAGACTGCTTTCCAGAGTGGTTGTGCCAGTTTGTAATCCCACCAACAATGGAGGAGTGTTCCTCTTTCTTCATATCCTCGCCAGCATCTGCTGTCACCTAAGTTTTTGATCTTAGCCATTCTGACTGGTATGAGGTGGAATCTCAGGGTTGTTTTGATTTGCATTTCCCTGATAACTAAGGATGGTGAACATTTCTTTAGGTGTTTCTCAGCCATTCGATATTCCTCAGTTGAGAAATCTATTTTTAGCTCTGTACTGCATTTTTAATAGGGTTATTTGATTTTCTAGAATCTCTAATCAAGCAAGTGAAAGATCTTTATGACAAAAACTTCAAGTCTCTGAAGAAAGAAATTGAAGATCTAAGAAGATGGAAAGATCTCCCATGCTCTTGGCTGGATTAATATAATAATTGCAAGATTTGCTAAAAGCAATCTACAGATGCCATGCAATCCCATCAAAATTCCAACTCAATTCTTCATAGAATTAGAAAGAGCAATTTGCAAATTCCTTTGGAATAAAAAAAAACCCAGGATAATGAAAACTATCCTCAACAATAAAAGATCTTCCAGAGACTCACCAACCATGACCTGAAGCTGTATTATAGAGCAATAGTGATAAAAACTGTATGATAATTGGTACAGAGACAAGGAGGTAGATCAATGGAATAGAATTGAAGACCCAGAAATGAACCCACACACCTATGGACACTTGATCTTTGACAAGGGAGCTAAAACCATATTGTAAAAAAGACAGCATTTTCAACAAATGGTGCTGGTTCAACTGGAGGTCAGCATGTAGAAGAATGCAAATCGACCCATTCTAATCACCCTTACAAAGCGCATGTCCAAGTAGATCAAAGACTTCCAAATAAAACCAGATACACTCAAACTAATAGAAGAGAAAGTGGGGAAGAGCCTTGAACACATGGGGAAAATATCCTAAACATAAGATCAATGGCTCATGCTCTAAGATGAAGAATCAACAAATAGGACTTTATGAAATTGCAAAGCTTCTGTAAGGCAAAGGACACTGTCATTAGGACAAAACAGCAACCAACAGATTGGGAAAAGATGTTTACCAATCCTACATCTGATAGAGGGCTAATATCCAATATACACTAATAACTCAAGAAGCTGGCTCAACTATTAAGAGCTCTCACTACTCTTCCACAGGCCCTGAGTCTAGTTCCCAGCCACTTACATCAGTTGGCTCACAAGGTCTGCGTCTGAAGCCTCCCCTGGTGCTTGCACCCGTGTGGTGCACATAAACAAATGCAGACACTTACCTATACGTAATCTTTTAAGGAACCACTGGAAGTAGACATTATGGCATTCATCTTTGTTTCCAGCTGTCTGGAAGCAAAGACAGGAGGATCACAGTAATTTTGATGCCAGCCTGCTGCTTGGTCTACACTGAGTTCCAGGTCATTCAAGGCTACATAATAGGACACTGATTTAAAAAACTAATCCATTCCACAAAGAAGCTCTGCTGACCTAATCAGACCTTGAAGTCAATTCAGGCCTTCAGTTTGTATATGTATGCACCACAGAAGTCTTGGAGATAATTGTTCTTGTTTAAGCAAAACAAGAACACTTAATTGTGCATTTAATTCTGTGGGTTGCTGCAGAGCCTGCGCTGTCTAACATGTGTATGACCCTTTCTTAACTCAGCTGCCTTTTCTTCAACCAAAAATAGACTCTTAAAAGTTAGGTTTATGTAACTTTTGAGTTTTAAACAATCACGGTTCAGATTGTTACATCTAAGAATTTGATTAAAATTTTTAGTTTACAGAAGAATAAAGGAAAGTTTAAAAGGAAAGAAACCAGGTAGGTTTGTCTTTTGATTTTCCACCTACCTCTGATATTACAAATCCCAAATAAACATTCCCTCCCACCCTCTCTCTCTCCCTCTCCCTCAAACCCTCTCCCTTTCCCTCTCCTCCCCTCCCTCTCCTCTCCTCCCTGCTCCCTCCCCTCCCCCCCCCCTTCTCTCTCTCTCTCTCTCTCTCTCTCTCTCTATATATATATATATATATATATATATATATATATATATATCGATCATCTCATGTGATGAGAAGAGGTGGGTGGCCAAATTAATAATACTGCTGCTGAGGAAGGGAGACAATTATATCTTGTTTACTTCATTCATCAGTCTCTGGATGCATTTAAGATGCAGCATAGCTGTCCTCTGTGACTGACATCTACATCTGTGTTTGTTTGTGGCTTCACTTGTCAAGCTAAAGTTTCATTAGCATTTATTCTCAGTTCAACTTCAAAAGCACTGAATGCAGGCCTGCAAGAGGGAGCTGCCTTGAATTACAGAGCTGTTTTCAAAAAGGTTGAACTGATCTGCAGGACACAAAGCTCTGACCATGGTTCAAGACAGATTTGTATGCACTGAAAACTACTGTGGAGACAATGTAAAGAGGAGTGTGTGAGCAACGCTGGTCTTCACATGTTTCCCTCTTCCCCTAGAATTAGCAGGCAAATGCTTGGGAAGTCTGCATGTATACCATGCCCTGAAAATGGAACTAGGAATGTTAAATAGAATTCTGTTGAGTATAGAAAGCTACAAAACCTAGGAGATATCTTCTGATTTTCATTAGCAATATCTCAATATTTGAGATTTGTCTTGCTTTTCCACTTATGTATGACAGGTGGTGAACATGAATGCAGATGCCCATGGAGTCCAGAAAAGGGCATTGGGTTCCCTACAATTGTAGTTAGAAACGGTTATCATCCTCTCAATATCATACCTAGGAACAAAATAGAGCTCAGATTCTCTGGAAGAGCACCAAGCATTCTTAAACATTGAGCCCTGCCCCAAGATACCACCATTTTAAGACTAATATGGCCATGCATAACTGGGCAAGACTAAGCAAGAGCTTTGTGCATTGCAATGAGGAAACATTATTATAAATCATTATATTAAGTGAAATAAGTCATATTCAGGAAAACAAATATGTCTGACAAATATGCAGAATCTAGCTTAAAATGGAAAAGAACACAAAAGTACATGAGGACACAGTGACAAAGATGAGGGCAACTATGACAGAACAGATAGACAGGTCACGAGAGGGAGGCCAGGGCAGAGGGACAGAAATATAACCAGAGGAGGTTTCACACATATGAAAATGTCATGAACAAACCCACTATCCTGTACGGTTAACATATACCATTCTAACAAGTTTAAAAATGAAAAGCTCTTTTGTCCAGCACTCCACTCAACAATTCCTTGTTCAAGAATATATTCAATGATCCAGTCATTTAGTAACACACATGGTAATCCACAACACAGGCCCCCTGAGCTCTAACTGGGTGATTACTTGATAGGAAACAAAAGCTAGAAGTATTCCCCCTGAGCAAGAGCCACAGTTAATGAAAAAGAAGATTTCCCAGGTTGGTATAGCTGCCCTCAAGTCTGTGGATGGCTCTATGTGGAAAGGATTTCAGATCTCTGAGTTTCTCTTGTTTGGAGTGTTTCTTTCTACAAAGTTGCCATCTTGATCAAGGAAGTTGGAAATCTTATTAAAATACCACATGGCTATAGACACAGCTAATTGGGAGGCTGAGCTAGGAGCATAGTCTGAATCTTTGGGATGAGAAAACACCCTGTCCAACTCAGTGAGTGCCAAACCCTTCTTTAGCAAGGATCTCTGGGTAAGTAGGGAGGAGCTGGGGACCTGTGTTCATACATCTGCATCTTCAGCCTCATTTATATGTTTTAGTTACAAGTTGGCACTTAAGGAATATCGTCATGCTATCTTCAAATTCACCATGCCTCAGGCATTCTTCAACCTACACACACTTCAGAAGTCCAGCTAAACTCTCTTCATTTTGTTAGTATCCTTTTGAATCCAAAACTCGGTGACAGCATATGCTGTCGATGATGTGAAGAAAGAGGAACACTCCTCCATTATTGGTGGGATTACAAGCTGGTACAACCTCTCTGGAAAGCAGTCTGGCAGTTCCATTATATACTGGACATAGTACTACCTGAGGACCCAGCTATACCATTCCTGGGCATAGACCCAAAAGATGCTCCAATATATAATAAGGCCATATGTCCCACTATGTTCATAGCAGCCTTATTTATAATAGCCAGAAGCTGGAAAGAACCCAGATGTCCTTCAACAGAGGACTGGATACAGAAAATGTGGTACATCTACACAATGGAATATTACTCAGCACTCACTGATAAGTGTAATATTATCCCAAAAGCTCAGAATACCCAAGATACAATTCACAGACCCCATAAAGCTCAAGAAGAAGAATGAACAAAGGGTGGATGCTTCAGTTCTTCTTAGAAAAGGGAACAAAATACTAACAGGAGGAAATACAGGGACAAAGAGTGGAGCATAGACTGAAGGAAAGGTCATCTAGAGACTGCCCCACTTGGGGATCCATCCCATATGCAGCCACCAAACTCAGTCACTATTGCTGATGCCAAGAAATGCTTGCTGACAGGAGCCTGATATGAATGTCTCCTGAGAGGCTCTGCCAGAGCCTTACTGATACAGATTAAGATGCTTGCAACTAACCATCCGACTGAGCATGGGGACACCACTGGAGGAGTTAGAGAAAGAACTGGAGGAGCTGAAGGGATTTGCAACCCCATAGGAAGAAAAACAATATCAACTAACCAATCCCTCAGAACTCCCAGGGAGTAAAGCACCAACCAAAGAGTACACAAGGGAGAACCCATGGCGCCAGCTACATATGTAGCAGAGGATGGCATTGTCTGGCATCAATATGAAGAAGAAGCCCTTGGTCCTGTGAAGGCTCTTTTTCCCAGTGTAGGGGAATGCCAGGGTGTTGAGGTGGGAGTGGGTGGGAGGGGAAGCATCCTCTAGAGGAAGAAGGAGGGAGGATGGGAGAAGGAGGAACAGAGAAAAGAGGATATATAATATTTGAATATAAATACATAAAATGTCCAATAAAAAAACTCCCTTTAAAAAAAAAGAGACCAAACACAATCTAAAAAGACATCTCCAAGATAAAAGCCCATTTTATTAATGTATACACTTGTAAACTACTAGGACATTTTTCTTTACAATTTCGAAATTCTAGAAAATTTGTGTCTAAACTATTCAATATTATAATTTTCTAAATTGGTATCCATTCAGTAATGCAAAAAGATCATTTGTTAAGAACATAAAGGATTATTTCATAATATGAAGAAAACACTAAGGGAAATTTCTTCAATTTATATTTTTTAAAAACAAGAGGTAGAAGGGGACTATCAGTTTTTAAATAGTAGTTATCATCATATAATTTTGGATATAATTAACACAGAAGATAACTGTCTATAAAAGGACATAATAAGTGATGCTTTGCACAGAATATTTCATTTTCTGTTTTATCAATTATTTACTTACTACCATTATTATTACATTACTATCTGAAAAAGACTCCAAACCCTTCCTCCCTGAGGTAAATAATCCCTTCCTCATTTGCTTTCAATCACGTATTTTGTTTTGTTTTGATAAAGTGTTCGAAGAATAATGTTTCTCATGCTTGAGTGCAGAGACCCTAAAAGTTCCAGGGTGTATTTTCATGGGTCCTCCAGTCCTTAGTAATAATCTTATATTTGTATTCATTTAAAAATCTGGGAAGCAAATTTAAGCTTTTTATGAGTGTGGAACTAATAAATATGAACAGTGGACTATGTCATTACGTGACAAGAGAGTAACTGTACCGTTGTATTATATGGCTGCAGAACTGACTGACTTGGTTCTATTATTGTTTGATTCACTCGATCCTGATAAGGATTTAAAAAAAAATGTAAGAAACAAAGGGATGACATGGCTGACAGCTCTATGGAGATGGAAAAAAGAAAAAAACCTGAGGCTTTGAAGAGTGATAATACTTGAGGCATGATAAACTCGATGAGTTTGGGCTTCAGTAGCCAGGGCATAGTTACACAGAAGGTGCTGGTTTAAATTCACCAAGATAGAGAGACTTAATCAGAGACAAAGAATCCTGCCAATTTTATAATCAGCTACCGGGATAAGAAGTACAGCCTTGACTTTACATTCCATATCTTAGCAACACCGTTCTGATCATCTGCAGAAAGAGTCTGTAAGTCACCACGGGTTGGTTTTTTCCCCCTTTAGAAACTAGTCTGTACCTTGCTGAGACTTGAAAAGCACCATCTTTAGGAATCAATTAAAATCCCATTAATGCTGGTGAGTGTGCTCAGTAATAAAGACAGATACAAAGTAAATATACAAAAATCGATACCGTCCTTAAACACCAGCAATAAAAGGGCACAGAATATAATAGGAAAAAGATAATTACCATATTAGCGGCACAACAAAAGATAACCAGAAATAACATTACCTAGAAACACCCAAGAGAGCATATGTTGTGAGCAAGGGAGGATTATGAAACTATCTAGAAGCTCGAGAACTCTTGGAGAAATGTAAAGACATTTACAATAAAGCTAAATAATGACCAGTGGGCTATTAATCTGAAATTTAATTACACGTCTAATTCGACTTCAATTAAATCTCACATAGGATTATTACTGGAATGTGACCGTGACGGTCTAGTGGAGAACAATGAACTGGTGGGAACAGCCAAGAAAATTTAACAAAAGGTGAGAAATGGAGGAAGAGGAGTCAGTTTTTATCAGGGATGTGTCCCCCGATTGACTGCTATGGCTCCCGTCAATGACCCTACATCCATGCTGGCAGTAATAATTGGGCCAGGGATGTGTAAAAGGAAAACATGAAGTTGGTAGGGTGGTCTAACTGGAGGAAGCCTGGGAGGAGTTGGAGCAGGTAGAAGATTTGGATATGATCAAAATACATTGAATATATTCATTAAATTCTCAAAAAATATGTACATTTTAAAGATGTATCTTAATTGATATTAGGGAATAAAACACTGGCTGTTTTTCCAAAGGACCTGGGTTCAATTCCCAGCACCCAATTGATAAGATTACAGCTGTATGCAGCTCCAGTCCCAGAGCATCTGATGATATTTTCATGAGTTTGTGGGTACCAGGCATTCATGTGGTACACAAAACAGAGGCAGGCAAAACACTAGTACATAGAAAAGTAAGTAAAATCAAGACTAAAAGTATTTTAAAAGTAGATTTAATTAAGTAGACTGAATGAGATCTCACAGAAAAGGTAGAGACTTCTTTAGGCAGCCTGAGATCAAGGGTGTGAAAGAGAAATACACACCTTTGTAAAGTGTATGAACATGTATGTACACCTGGAGCATCGTGTCCAGGAAACAATGCCCATACATGGCAGCCGTCTGCCCAGAGCATAGTTTGAGAAAGGCACAGGACCCTACATCCCTGGGTTCTTCACTTTCTCATCCACAATGAAGTTCCTTTAATCCATTTTAAACATAAATACTGTGATTCTAACCCTCACAACGGAGACGTGTTCTCATTTCCAGCCTGACACCACTACACTGTCGTCTGACGCTGTGGATTGCTTTCAGTGATTGGTCTCTGCCACAGTCCTTCGACCTTAGGGGTCTACCAGTCCATTCATCTGCGGTATGTGTTCTTAGTCAGCCTTCCTGTCTTTGCTTCCCTTTGTCTCCCCTATCTAATTGTTCTTCTAACCCTAACTTCATTGGCCATCTGTTCACTCCATACTGTGTGAAATTTACCTGTCCACCCTTAATGGCCTTCACTCAGCCAATTCAATGTTTCAGAAACAAAAGCTCTGTCAATTGGCTTTAGAGCATTAAGTGAACTGTGCTATCCTTTCCATTTGGCTTCTCTTGCTCATCTCCAGGAGAACTACTCACACCTCCTCTAACCACCACAACCCTATGTACACTCCCCTGTTCCCAACTGCTGGACACTTCACACTCTGCCAAGAAAACAAACTGCCTGTTGTAGATGATTCATGACCCCACCACCACCACCAAATCAGCTGCCACTGGTATTCAACTTGTACTTCTTTGTGAGTGGATTCAGTGGCTGAGAGGGGAAGGAGAAGAAGTCATGGAGTTAGATGGGATATTAGGGTCCATACGGAGTGTGCATAGCAAAGGGCGGGTATGAGTTAATTGAACCCACTGATAAAATCACCAAAGAAATAAAAAAATCTTTAAAAGTCCACTCTCCTATGCATCACTACTCTCTTTACTTATAGATGCCAAGCCAGTTGTCCCCTCAAAGACCTCTTCTCTCTTCCTACATTGTTAATTTCCTTTGACGTTTTCTTATCTATATATGTATATACTCTGATATCTCTCATTAAAAATACATGCACAAACTTCAACTTTTCATCTCCCGGCTGTTACTATCTGCTTTTCTTCTGCTATTCAAATCTTCTCAAGTAACTTCCCAACATTTTATTTCATTTCTTTCACTCCTGCCCTATACCTTTGGGAAAAACTCATCACAATCACCAACAATGGGCCTCTTTACCATTCAAAGACACATATCTCACGTTTCATTAAACCGTCCTCCTTCAACCCCTTCCAAGGATTCTGCCTCCCCTGTTAAAGACAACGTCTAGCTCATTTGTGCACATTCTATTTACTCTCTTTGTTGGCCTTTTCTTCTCCATCAAAGCTCTAAACCCAAAGGTTCCTTAGGATTTGGTTTGAGTCAATACCATTTTATTAATGATTGCAACCATTTTTGTAATTTTAAATATGGTGCATATGTTGTTAATGGCCAAATCTTTATAACCTGTATAGACTAGTCTCTTGTACTCTCATATTCCAAGTTCATACTGGTCACCTCTGCTTGAATTCTTTCAGAACCTCATAGAATGTGACCTTGCATGTCTCTCTCAAAACAATGCCATTGTGCACAGTTATGAAACCAGACACTTTGGATTAATCCTCCTTTTTTCTTTACACCCTCCTATTCAGTTCATCAGAAGAATTACTCACTCATTTGTAGTTCTCAGACGGATCAGCCTTCCACCAGTTTCACTGTTATAGTTCTCTATCTATCATCTGTCTATCCATCTATCACCTTTCATGTTTTATCATCTGTCATCTATCTACCTACCTATTTACCATCTATCTAACTACCTATCATCTATCAATCAATCTACCTACCCACTAACCTCCCTTTTTATCATCTATTTATCTACTTACCTATTTTCATCTCCCTGTTTGTCTATCCATCTATCTCTCATGTTTCAACTGTCTACCTATTTATCATCTACCTACCTATCTCCTTCCTATCTACCCTCTAACTACCTACCTACTAACCTACCTTTTAAGTATCCATTTATCTGCCTACCTAGTTCTCATCTAGCTACCTAGCTGGCTATCATTTTGGAAGCCCGAGCTCCCCTACCTTCCCCCCAATTCATTCTTCACAAAGCATTAAGTGGATCCTGTAAAAACACACAGGCCACCAGTCAGCCCTGTGCCTAGATTCTTGCAGTATTAAATCTTTAAAACACATCAACATCAGCTCCAGGCTCTTCATGATGTACACCCTGTCTTTCTCTTTTACTTCATGGTGGCCTCTTTGTACCATTTCTCTAAGGCAAATGGCATTCTCTAGACCACAGTGTGTGTTCTTCAACCTTACTTTAATTTCTAAAATGTATTCAGATCTGCGTCCACTTTATTTCCTGATTTTACCACATAATGTCTACCTGCCACACCAACCTTCAGGAGTTTACCTGTTGTTGATTTTATACATATGCATTTCAATGAAAGGAAATAGCACAAAGCAGATTCCGTTCTCTGCAGCCACTGCCAAGGTGATAAAATAAATACTGTAAGATTCGGCTCCCAATATTGTTGGGACCCTGGCTTAGAATGCACTGCATGAATATCTCCCTGACCTCCCATTCACCCCTCAGTTGTTTGGGGGCTTTGTCACCTGCAAGCCCCCAGGTCAGGATGGAAAAAGACTGACTGTTTCCAGGACGAAATGAGAACCGTGGCCATGCAGTGCGAAGGCTGCTGTCTCCAGAGTGAGGTTCGTCTCCAGGTTCTTGGTGCAGACGCAACCGCTGACCGCTACTTGTGGCATAGGTTACAGGTTATATAAACTAACGCTCTCAGTGACTCTCTACAGGAGTTGTTGAGCTATGATCCAAGCTCTAAGATCCCATTTCCTGCTCCCTCCCAGTCTGCAGGCTCACAGCAATTCAATGTGGTCCAATTGCTGAAAACAGCACTATGACATCAGGAACATACGGTCCTCACCAGGGTCAGAGTTCGCCATCTTTTAACAATGGTCTCTACACTGTCCATTCCATCTTGGATAGTTCTGATAAATCCTTTGTAGTTAAATACCACTATGTGGTTTTGTTTCCAGTTTACAATACATTGTTCCAAGAGAGCTCATACCGTAGCTACCAAATGAGAAGAGATAGACTTGATTGACCATGATGTATTTAGGCCAGATGAAAACAAAGTGGGATTTCTAACATGCTTTTCAAAAATGATTCCCCAGTGGTTCAAATATAGCAAGAGAAGCGAAGGAGTCATCATACCTCAGAGTGGGGCCACCTGCCAGCTCCTAAAACCTTCACCAAAGCAAACAGGCTTCACACACATTGCCACTGCTGATTTAATTCCAGCAAAACACTATCTTTGGGATTGTTAAATCAATGTAGTTAATTTAAATCTATTGGCTTACAGATTCGTTTATCCTTATAGTAAACTACTTTTTGTAATTCTATATGGTCTATATTTATACCTTGGTTTACAGTTGTACATATTTAAGATCTGTTAGAATAAAGATAATTAAATCAGGGCCCGTATTTGCTTGTCTTTTTGTTCTCATTTAAAAGTTTGCAAATATTGGTATCCAGGGAGATGGTTCCATCAGTAGAGCAATTTTTGCACTTGCCAAGGACCCAAGTTTAGATGCCAAGTCTCCAGTTAAAAGGCCAGGCATAGCAACAAACGCCTGCTCTTTCAGCAGTGAGGAGACAGAGACAAGAGGATCCCTGGGCTCACTGGCCAGCCAAGCCTAACTAACTGGTGAGCACCAGGCTCACTGAGAAATCATCTCTAAGGGGGTGGGGGGTAGGATGATAGGGGAAGATACCAGACATTGATCTGTGGCCTCCACACCCACACATATACAAACGTAAATGCATGCATGCATATATACATGAGAAAGAAAAGAAAATGTGTGCATACTGTCTAGTATAGAAAGACGGACTTTAGAATCCAATTGACTGAGCACACAGCTCAGCTCTGCAAGCATCAGTAATGTGGGCTTACGGACCCTTGCATACATTTTCTTTAACATAGATTCTCCGGGGTGGTAGAGGGCATTCTAAAAAGTGACAAGGTAAACGTCACTAACCCTTCAGCCTAGAGTTCACCGTCTCAGACATACGCTAGAGATAAGCTTGCTTTCTTTTCAGTTCACTGTCTTGTACACGTGTAAAATTCAGTCCCACTGGGTGTTCAACGTTGCTATTTTCATGGTTATTTTGAAAATGAAGCTGATTAAGTTGAGAATAAAGTACACATAGGGCGTCCATGATGGTGTTTCCAAAGATGATGGACTAAGCAGGGAAATCTCTTCTGAATGGGAACAACACCATTGCATAGGCAGGAGGCCTGGGCAGAGTAAAAGAGAAAATGGCAAAGCCAGAGGTGGAGCCAGTACCCACCCTCCCCATCTGTGCCTCTGACTTACAGTGAGGTTGATAAAGAGACGAGTGGTCTCCTTGCCACATCCACATGCCAACACTGAGTTCCTGCCCAAGTGGCCATGTTTAACCAATCGTGGATTGAAGCCAGTGAAACCTGTAGCAAAAATAGATCCTTTTTCCTTTTAAAATGTTCAGGTGGATGTTTCATAGCCATGGTGGAAAGCAGCAAACTGTGTTACACTAGTTCCTTCACTCAAAACAACCCAGCCAGGGATGGACACTAAAAGACAACTGGCACAATCCTGTTGATGTGAAAATTCAGCTTTTAAATCCATCCTTGTGTGGAGACTTGGACCATGGTCAGTGGAAAATCTTGGAGACAGTTTTACCACATCTCCTTTACTCTCAGGTTACTGTTCTCTGCCCAAGGTATGATCAAAGGAGTCTGTCTCTAAATTTCCCCAGTGAAGTCTTATGACATAGCTTCCTGTCAGGTGTGAGAGAGAACCAATTTCATAAATAATGTACAGAAGGCATTTGTGGAAGGGAAAAGACAAGCTGGAGACGCATGGCGAGCTGTAACAGCTTTAAAGCAAGGACAGAGCTGCTGGCCTTCTATTTTCTCACCTCACCGTCTCTCCTCTTCATCTCCGCCTCTCTCTCTCTCTTCCTCCTCCCTCTCCTTCTTCCCCTTCTTTCTTTCCTCTTTCTCCCCCTCTCTCCCAGCACCCTTTCCTCGCTCCCCTGCCTCCTTATAATCACACCCTTTTAGAATCTTTAAGCCAATTGCCAACTCATGCTATGAAGAGAATGCATAATAGCTTTATAAATTATAGTACATCAGAGTACAATTATTTTTTCTAATGACCCAAGATATAAGCAATAATTAAGCTATGCTCCATGAAAACACGGGTGCACCTGAATGCCCAGTGACACTGGGAGAGCTGCTCTCTCCCATATTTTTATCCAAGATTGCAACAGAGGCCAAAGAAGTTAAAAAGCCAACACTGCTGATAGAGAAATTCTCCACCCAGGCTCGAGAGAACTCAGCATCGAGATTCTAATCTCTATATGTGATCCAGTGCCACCACTTCTGGGTATGTCCCTGAAGGCTTGTAAATCACCACAGAGAAGGCTGGTAGCATAGCCACATTCGTTGTTATGCCGTTCATAATACCCCACAGAATGAGCATGGGTGCCTGCCAATAAAGGACTGGATAAAGAAAATCTGTTACACAAACAATGACATTTTCATTGTATTTTGATGATAGAGGGTGCATGCACATGCACATGGCTGCCCACGGACCCAGAAGAGGAAGTTGAATGTACTGGAACTGAATGGACAAGCACTCTTAACCATAATCCCAATCATCTGATATTTTATCAGCATGAATGTTAAAGGAAAGCCATTAAGATGTCCCGTCGGCAAAATCCTTATCAGCCAATCATAATAACATGGCATTGATCGCTATGACCCACATAGTAGAAGGAGAGGAATGACTCCCATAATTTGTCCTCTGACCTCCACATGTGTGCCATGGCATGCTCATCTGTGTATACACACATAGAGGGATTTAAATGATAGAACTCTTACAAAATACTGGTATTTCTTGATGTTCTGAAACAGAACTGAGCTCTCACCAAAGGAAGACTATATAGAATCAATAGTCCCCAGAAAAAAGTGAGAGGCTATGGAATTGGCCACTAGGAGTCTACCAGGTTTAAGTTGACCTAACTACCCTCCAGGATGCTCTTCCATAAGACAAAAGACCCTTCCCTGTGGCTCAGGCATGAGGGCTACAGAAGGCAACCACATTATAGTATGATATTTTTTAATTGTTCATTTTATGTATGTAAGTACACTGTCACTGACTTCAGTTGCACTAGAAGAGGGCATCAGATCCCATTACAGATGGTTGTGAGCCACCAGGTGGTTGCTGGGAATTGAACTCAGAACCTCTGGTAGAGCAATCAGTGTCCCTAACCATTGAGCTATCTCTCCAGCCCTGTATTGTATGTTTTTATTGACACAATAAAGACTGAGTCAGGTGACCATGACAATATTAACATATCTTGTCAGAAATCACAGTACAGATCATCCTGTAGATCGTGAATTTCTTTGATTCAAAAAATCACTAAGCAGAGGTTTGCTTTTTGGTTTTGGTTTTTTTGTTTGTTTGTTTGTTTGTTGTTTCAGTTTCTTTCCGTTAGCATTCTCTTGCAAAATGTCTCTTAAGGCCAAGTGTACATGTGCCTAAGAAGAAAATGCAGGGTTTCCCTCATCCAGGACCTTCTCTTTCTTATGGACATATACCCTCTGGCCACCTCTAGACTTCAGCCTTACCTCAGCTCCTTCTCACCTCCTTCACCCTTTGACCCTCCATGTCCTCCAGCCCTGAGTAATTGAAGGTGGCGAGTCTGTGTGCTTTTTGTTAGAACCCACAAATCAAGGAGCTGACACCAGAAACAAGTCAGCACACAGCTTCCTTCAAAGAAATATCTTTTCACAAAAAGAGTGCAAATATAAAGCCGCCTGCACTAATACACTTAGTAACATACTTGATTTAAATTCTAGAGAAAGCTCCATTTCTTATTGTAATCTAGAGCTGCCCTTCGAAGACTGACAGTTTTGCATTTCTTATTCTCCAAGATTTAGCTCTGTGTACCCATCCACATGCGATGAATGTATTGTGAAAATGTACTTAGTCCTCAAGGAACAGAGAGAAGTGAGGGACACATACCAGTAAGTAGGGAGTGATGTTTGAAGTGAAGGTGAGGAAGTCCCCAGAAAAACAGATCTGGCATGAGAAGCTTCGAACAGAAAACAGAGAATATAAAGGAACCACTTTGAATGCATGAGAGGCACTGGGGTAGCTCTGTATAGTTAATTCAGACACTCTAATCTTGGTCTATGGTGGGGTGCCAAAAAAGATGTGGCATGCTTAAGGTCAGATACAAGAATGAGGGGAGGCCTCATTGAGGCATGTAGAGATGGGACAGAGCACACATCCACAGATGAGAGCTAGCTAACATCATAGACACCCCAGAAGGTGGTATTGGTACAAAACTAATTCCAGAGTCAGTCACCAGCAAGGTCCAGCTCTTGGCTTGAATGGGGCTAAATCAGCAGATAATTCCTAAGGGCTTGAATTATTTATTATAGGACAGAATAAAGAAAAGCTAATGTGTAGTCTCACTACCTCCTACTCCATGCCATTCCTATTCGGAATCCCAGAGGCATCATCATCCCACAGAACGGATTCCTTTTAACCAAACTGTGATCAATGTATAACCATTCAGAGGACGCTACTGAAGCCCCTCCAAGATCATCCCTAATTTAGCTTTTCCCTCACTGCCTTCTAAAGGCTTGAGAAACAATGAGAGCCCACTGTTTACATCATCCTTTGCGATCACGGATGGGCACAGGACACAAGTCACTCGACCCATGCAGGAGAAGCTGTCTCTGTGCACACATAAGAAAAGTCATTTTCACTTCTGATTAATCAGACAACAGTACTGTAGTTTTTTCCTCCCCTCCCAGGTTGACGACTTCCCTAGCATCCCAAGCCCACATGACAAACTGAAGACAAGCTTGGACATTAAACCAAGCATGGTCAATATGGGAAAAGAAAAATAAAACTACGTAGCTCTTTGACAGCATCACTGAGTGAATAGCCAACATCCTGTGGTAAGAAGGAAACAGACACGGTAACAGGAGACATAAATATTCACCTAACTCCTCCTCCTAGTGATTACAGAATCCAATCCTTTCAGCATCAGAGTATTTCTGAAGTGCAATGTACTGGCTCAAAAGCAGACACGGGCGTCTGGGCTCAAATCTTGGCTGTATTGATTGTTAGTTATGTGAACTTAAACATGTTTCTCAATTTCTCTGTGTTTGTGTCACCACTGACAATAGGGGTTATAGTGGAGCCTAGGAGGGGGGCAGCTGTTACTGAAGGAGAATATAGTTAAATTACTAGATATAACTGAATAAATGTTAGCTTTCAGAAACCCATCACTCTGCACAATGAATCTACGCCAGTAATTGTTTTGACGGCCTAATGAATAATATATGGAACTATATCTAGAACATAATGACTGGCCAGTAGAGGCTGGGACTTAACAATGACGCATGGAAGAAAGTCAATAGAGTCAGAAAATGACCTACTACTACCAACCCTTCTTACCCCACACGTGGGCCCCTGAACTGTCTTTCTACCTCTAGCCTTCCCGTTTTGTATTGCATGATTAAGTGTCCTAGGCTGGAATCTAATTCACATATACATTTTAAACTGGAAAGGAATCAAAATATATATTGACTAGTTATCACCAACAGACTCATCAAACCAGGATTACCTTTCAAAAAGCAAATAAACCATCGAAGGCACTTACAACCTACTGCCTCACCGGCTGAATCTCATTATGATCTTCCAGCATTCTCGTACAGATGCGGGAAGGTAATTTGACCTTCACAGCATGGACTTGTGGCTCCCACATCAATAACCCTGTGTGCCCTGACGCAGCTGGGAAAATAGGATACTCGCAGGCTGCTTGTTTATAGTTAGAGCTTAACATACCCGGTTTATGAGGAAAGTAGTGTTCAATTGCCAATACAAAGCACCTTGCCTCATCTATTTTATTCATGGGCTTAATGGCCCATGAAAGGGGCTTATTTACATTCCCGTTCTGTTATTTGACTGCTAACAAACCCCTCTCTCCATGGCCAGCAAGAATGTATTCCAATGCTTGTCCACTACCAAGAAATTATTCAGTCAGCAAGAATTGGTGACATTTCCATTTCCCGAGAAAGGACTGATGAAGGGAACTGCCAATGATCACTCAGTCAAATTGGCTACAACAGAATAAACCCTCCTCTGATGGCTGTCTGAGCCTGCAAGAAGGGAGAGGGAACCTGATCGAAGAGCAGAGAGGCGGGGCTGGAAACCAGAGATAAACATGGTCATCATTTGAAAGGAACACCCTGGAGCTATTAAACAGGTGTAAGGAACTGTTGGCAAAAGGGATAAATGGCCCAGACTTTTCCAAAATGGGGAAAAAAGTCCTTACATAAAGCTTTTATGGAACATTTATGGAACTGTGCATACATTAGGGAAACCTTGCTTTCAAATTCCATCTGCACACCAGAAAGGACAGGGAGATAAGGAAAGATTTCTTTATCTTGTACATAATGCATGCATGCATACATACGTACATACATACATACATTCATAAAACATACATACATACAGTGTGTTTGTGTGTATATAGAGAAAGAGATTATATGTGCATATGTATATCTAAGATTCCTTGAGTTTACATATCCATAAGCCTGCACTGACATTTTCAGAACAAGTTTTACAGTGTGGGATAATATTAATAGATTGGCCACTCTTGAGAGCACATAGAAGAAACCTAAATAAACATTCCGTAAAACTGGCTGTCCTCTAAGCTGGCCACCAGACATACACAACTAAATTTACATTTCAATTAATGAATATTAGATGAAGTGAAAAAAACCTCACCTCCTCACAGTAGCCAAATTTTATTATTGTGTCTGGACATTGAAAACATTTTATAACCCTGTAAAATCTCATGATGAACAGCACTGGTGTTCAAAAACACAGCCCTCATCTGGCCTTCCCAGGGCCCTCTCCCCAGCTGCTGATGAAAGTCAGCTCATACCCAAAGTATAAACAAGGTCACAAGTCACCACAAGTGAGAAGAAACAAGACTTGCACAATGACGATGCTGGCTGATATCTGACATGAATGGAGAACCTCCCACGGTCCCAGGCCTCACACCCAGAAAAGAGCTACAGACAATTAATGACTAATGAGAGAAGAATTAATCTTCCCTGGTGATGCACCCCCTGAGAGTCTAGCCAATCCCAGTTCCAGGTAAGAGGGAGGGGGAGGAGAGAATGTGTGTGTGTGTGTGTGTGTGTGTGTGTGTGTCTGTGTGTGTGTGTGAGAGAGAGAAAGAAAGAAAGTGTGTGTGTGTGTATGTGTGTGTGTGTGTGTGTGTGTGTAAGAGGCCATAGATTTGAGAGACACTGGGAAAGACATTGGAAGAGTTGGAAGGGAGAAAGGGAAGGTTAGAAATTCAATATAGGACTCATGTATGAAAATCTCCAAGAAATGTTGTTGAAAAGGTAACTAATAAAAAATGTTTTGAAAGACTAACAAACTAGTAATAAGACTAGTAATGTTAGGTATTATGTATTATACTTATCATAATAGTATACTTATTATAAGGTACATATTTTAACTGTTTTTAAAATCAAACATGAGCTAAAATCCACTACAAAAGAAAGATATCATTAGAAAAGATCAGACAGGCTTCAAACAGCAACTAACACAAATTCCAAGCATGTATTCATATCATCACTAAAATTATAAATTCAGTGACTAAATGAGTAAGTTCTTGATGAGACAATGCATTTGAGGATTACTACAGTTATTGCACAGGGATATGGAATGCATGTGAACAAAGGTTGCTATGGTTTTAGTACGAAATGTGCCTCACAGGCCCACATGTTCAAACCACTTGGCCCCCAGTAGTTGGTGCTGTTTGAAGGGGCTGTGGAACCTTTCTGAGGCAGAGCCCTCTGGAGGAAGCAGATCACTAGAGGCCAGCCTGAGGGTAGAGGAGTGCAGCCTCACTTCTAGTCCTCTGTCCGTGCAAGTGTGTCTGCTTCCCAAATGCCAACTCAGTGCGACCGTCTGCTTCACACTTTGTGCCGGGATACCTTCTCCTCACTATTACATATGGTGTCTTATCACCCTGTGTGCCAAACATACTCTTCTCCCTCCAGTTGCTTCTTGTCGGATATTTGGTCAATTCATGTAACTAATATAACAGTCAAGAGACAGGGAAAACAGAGTTCAAAATTCTAATCAGAGTTCTGAGGCAAGAAAAATCGAGGATGTTGGTAAGACAGACAACCACCGTCAGAAGAGAACAGCTGAAAACTTGTAGACCTTGTGAGTGCAAAAAAAAAAAAAAATCCTGAAATTCAGTAAGTAGGATGACAATGACAAAATCCACTCAGGTAAATCATAACAGGAGTGTAGATCATCGCAAAACAAAGAAGGTGTCTACAACTAGTAAAAAGAGTAAAAAGAACCACTCTTCAAGGAGTATGGGCAGCTTCAGCTGTCCAGATATTTCTACCACCTGTTTGGCATTACCGGGGCATAATGCCTTTGAGTTGCTTAGAGAAGACTAGATAGTCTTTCCATAACAGAGCTCCTACTTAGTATGCGGGTTTTAGCATTTAGGAGAGCCTGGGTTCAACCTGAATGACTCCCAAGATTCTTCATAACAAAAATTGTTAACTTAGAATTAAATAGACTCATAAATGAATATTCTGGACTTAGACTAAAGTGGGAATTTACAGCAGAAGGGGGAACTGCCTGGGTTGGGGGCAGGGACCAGACGAAGGGGGGGAAAGTACTGAAAAACAATGTGTTTACAAGAAAAATGAGGCAAGGCTATAAGCTCTCAAAGCCCTCCCCACTTGACGTACTTCCTCCAGCAAGGATGCACCTCCTAACAGTCCCAAAGGGCATCCATAACTGGAAACCAAGGGTTCAAATATATGACCATATGGAGGCCATGGCTATTCAAACCACCATGTACAGAGACTGTAGACACTAGGTACAATCAGCACAAAGTGGAACCAGACTAGATACCCATCAACAAATAAATGGGCATGGAAGGAAGGAAGGAAGGAAGGAAGGAAGGAAGGAAGGAAGGAAGGAAGGAAGGAAGGAAGGAAGGAAGGAACCCTGGAGGCTGGAGAATTCAATCAGTGGTTAAGATCACTAACTGTTCTCCCAGAGGATCTATATTCAATTCACAGCACCTACACGGTAACTTGCAATCAGCGTTAACTCTAGCTCCAGAGGACTCCACACCCTCTTCTGGACTCCATGGCACCAAGCATGCACATGGTACACTGATATATATGCAGATAAAAAAAATCTCATAGATAGAAAAGAATAAAGAAAATATAGTATCCACACATGGTAAAATTCGATTTAGCTGTAGAGGAGAATGAAATCATGCCATCTACAGGAATAGCATGGAGCTAGAGACCTATGCCAAGAAAACAAACTGTTCTCAGAACAATGATACCACATTATTTTTTTTTGTAGACTGGCTCTAGATGTGTGTGTGCGTGCGTGTGTGCGTGCGTATGTGCGTGAGTGTTTATAGGGAGAGAGTACTATGAGAAAGTAGGAAGAAATCTAGAGAGAGAGGGAATGGGGCACAGGGTACTTGAAAACACAAGGGGGAACTGACTAGGAGGGGGAAGGGGACCAGACAAAGAGGAAAAACAAAGATGGCGGCATGGAAGAGGGGTGAATAAATACAAAGCAGAGTATGTTTATATAAGAATGCCATGAAAGAGCCCAATGTTTTCATATGTTAACTTTAAAAATATTTTTTTAAAAAATCTCATTTTATTCAAATGTACCTGTTCTTATATCTACTAAGAGGAATGATGGACAAGAGGCATAATTAAAGCCTAGAAAGAAATACACCAAATATTGTTACTTGTCAAACCCATGGCTGAGTTGAAATGACTGTTTTACTTTCATTCTCCAAACAAACAAATATTGCTACTATTATCAGAACAAACTAAAATGACTGCCGGGTCTGGCATGGACCTCAGCAAATGAGCAACAAGTTTCAAGAGCTCCTATTCTTGCAAGACCACCAGAAGCTCTAAACTCTACCTACGAGGCCAACTAACTAAAAGAAGGGAGTTCCTGGCTAGCTTAGGATATACAGTGAATTGAAGGCTAATCTGAATTGCATGAGAGATTGTCTCAGAAACAAAAAAAACCATAATAAATATGAAAATAAGAGTTTCTAAAATGAACTGCATTCATGCACACCATAGTCATTAACATTGAGCCACTATCAAAAGACTAGAACAGCTTCAGATATATAACCTCCCTCTGTGCTCTCGGCATACATTTCTATTTCCTTTCTCATAGTTCCCTTTCCATTCTATGCCCTATAAACACAGACACACACAGACACACAGACACACAGACACACACAGAGACACAGACACAGACACACACACACGAGAGGGGAGAGGGAGAGGGAGAGGGAGAGGGGAGAGGGGAGGGGGAGAGGGGAGGGGGAGGGGAGAGGGGAGAGGGAGAGCTAGGAGAGGACTCCAATCCCCTAAGCTTTTCTCAAAGGAGGCAGCCCAGCCCTGGCATTTTCTCTGTTAACAAATCCTCTGTGCAAACAAAAGGTCAAACGCTTCCTGGAGCAGTGCAGGCAGTGCAGACCACCCAACCACAAACATGCATCCATCCTGTCCTTCCTGGCTATCCACAGCTCCCTGACCTGCCCTGCTAGAGCAGTGATAGCTTTCCTACACCAGAAGCCCTTTCACCAAGACTCTGCTGCTGACCCCTAAAGAAACATCTAATGGGATTTTAAAGTTCAATTCACAAGCTAACATCTAGCACACGGGGTACCACTTTCATAGTGCACGTGCACCTGTCATCTAATATATCCTGATGAGCCCCGTCACCTCATTTACTTTGGAACTGGCACTCTTTCAAGTATCTATTCAGCCGGTCATTCCAAAAGAAAAGTCTTGCTGAGCGTGTAGGAATTTCAAGATCTTCAATCTTATTTTCAGTTATAATGTACCTGCCATCAAAATAAAAACGCTTAATGATTTTTTTCCACTTCTTTCCTGTTAGAGATAGATGAAGGGAGAAGGAAAGCTGGAGATAACAGAGAAGGTGATTGTTGCTCCAATTTGAAGCAGACAGTCTCCTGTACTTCTTATCCAACCCATCTCTGCCATCCTCTAGAGCTTCCTTTTGAGAGAATGTGCCCAAATCCAGATCACTTCAGGAAAAACAACAACAACAGCAACAAGTTTGGAGTTCAGAAAGTCAAATGACATCAGTGAACTCATCATATCCTAATGAATCCATGGGGATTCCGAGCTCAGTAAGATTTACAGGTGCCTCATTGATAAGTGGCTATTAGCCCAAATGCTTGAATTACCCTAGATGCACAGAACACATGAAACTCAAGACGGATGATCAAAATGTGAATGCTTTACTCCTTCTTTAAAAGGGGAACAAGAATACCCTTGGTAGGGAATAGAGAGGCAAAGATTAAAACAGACACAGAAGGAACACCCATTCAGAGCCTGCCCCACATGTGGCCCATGCATATACAGCCATCCAATTAGACAAGATGGATGAAGCAAAGAAGTGCAGGCCGACAGGAGCCGGATGTAGATCTCTCCTGAGAGACACAGCCAGAATACAGCAAATACATAGGCGAATGCCAGCAGCAAACCACTGAACTGAGAACGGGACCCCCATTGAAGGAATCAAAGAAAGGACTGGAAGAGCTTGAAGGGGCTCGAGACCCCATATGAACAACAATGCCAAGCAACCAGAGCTTCCAGGGACTAAGCCACTACCCAAAGACTATGCATGGATTGACCCTGGGCTCCAACCTCATAGGTAGCAATGAATAGCCTTGTAAGAGCACCAGTAGAAGGGAAAGCCCTTGGTCCTGCTAAGACTGAACCCCCAGTGAACGTGATTGTTGGGGGAAGGGCAGTAATGGGGAGAGGATGGGAAGGGGAACACCCATATAGAAGGGGAGGTGGAGGAGTTAGGGGGATGTTGGCCCGGAAACTGGGAAAGGGAATAACAATTAAAATGTAAATAAGAAATACTCAAGTTAATAAAGAAAAAAAGAAAAAAAGGTTTACAGGTGCCTTTGAGTATCTACAGTGATAGCAGAGGCAGAGGAAGAGGAGAGGAAGGAGGGAAGGAGAAGAGTAGGGGAAAGGAAGGGAGGTCAGGAAGGGAGGGGGAAGGGAACTGGTGGAAGGGGAGGAAGGGAAGGGGATAAGTAGGGAGGGCAGGGGTGATGGAGAGGGAGGAGAGGGGGTGAAGTGATGATGGTCTTGGTAAGGTTGTTGATGGCAGACATGACAATAATGCCCACGAGATGGAGTTTGTACATGTCACAAACCTGGGACACACACACCAAGCTTTTTAAGCAAATGCCAGATTAACTATAAAGATATACATCAAGAGAGACAGTGCAGTCTTCGTGAAGTTTAAATTCACTCGGTATAGGTGTTTTAATGCTTCTTAATAAATAAAGAACAATACCATGGCCTTCCTCTCCAGGGAAGGACAATGAAGGCTAAGAAAACAAATCAGTCTTGATCATCTAGAGATGGTGCGTACAGGAAGCCAGGACTCTGGCTATAACCACATCTTTTTATTTCCAGCACAGGTAGAAAATCTGTGCACTTCTGTGCTTGGTATCAGAAATACTAAAGCCCATACTTACGGGTCAGATCAGAGAATGAGGAAGGAGCATGAAATGGTGTGGGTGACTCAGATTTCTCTAGTAACAGGACATGGGCAGAAGTCGGGGGTCTATTTCCATTAAGTCCCAACAACCCATGAGAGGGGCAGTGTAAAAATCAAAGTATGCAAACATCTCTGGAATCTCTTAAATGAAAAGTAAAACCTTTAGAGCATTTTAGATTAAGAGAAATAGAAATAATCCAGTTACTATTTTTAGAAGAGCTCATCGAAGACACAATTTCTCAAGAAACATTGCAACCAGGATGAAATGTAATTATATGTGCATTGGCCAAAAGAGCAGTAAGGCAAGAGTGTAAATGTGAATGAATATAAGTTAAAGAAAAAAGGAACAGAGAGGTTGTGAAACGGTGCATATGGAGACATGGGATTGGGAAGAGTAGGGAGGGTGGATGGCTAGAATAGAACTAGATTGGGGCAGTTTCTGCAGATTCATGAGAAATTATATGGTTAAGCAAGCGCTTTGTGAATCCCAGGACTTTCCTTCATCAGTGGGTTCCATCTGCATTTAGTGTCCTTTGAAATGACAATATTAATTATATCTCTTGTATGGAGGCATTCATCTAAAGAGCACATGCTTCCCAAATGTTTTCTAGATCTGAATTGACCAGGTTTCTCTGGCCCAAATGCATTCTGCCTGCAGGAAGAAATGACTCAAAGCACAAAGACCAGAAATGGTTGAAAGGAGTATTCTCAACCCCAGGGGGGCGTGGGGGAGGGCATACGAGGATTATAGCAGAGAGTCTGAAAATCCAATACTGATGGTCACAGTAGAACACCGGTACTAGCTATGAGCATCTTAAACTACATCTTGTACAACATCGAAAGCAAATAGGAAGTTGGGGAGATTCGGGATTGGAAGCTTTAAGAAAATTCTCTTTAAAAGTCTCATCCCTCTAGTTCCAAGAATTCCTCACCTTGAGAGGTGGTTACTGCTGAGGTGAAGTGACTCTGGGAAAGGCAGAACATACGTACGCACACTGCTACTGGAATCCCCAAGTAGATTCCAATGCCAGATTCAGAAAGATGAGGTTACGGAGACTTCCTATGGCCACGTATCCCTTCCTTCGCCAACTTGGATATTTGTTTCTCTACCTCACTAGTGATTCACAGCATATTACCAGCTGCTGGCAGAAGTGAGGTTGTGTTACTGTCCTCGTAGTCACTGGGGTATCACAGGATGTCACACAGGATGTCACAGAGACAGTTCTTTGCTTGGCATGAGCTTGCAAACTAGGTAGAAAGTCAGAAGTACCCAGGGAAACAACTAACACCTGCTTTCTCAGAGTAAATGGGAGAACAATCTTCTGAGATTTAAAAAAAAAAAAAAAGATGTTCTGTGAGTCTGGCTGAAGTTCTAATTTGCAGTTTTGATTTGATTATCGCCTTAGAAAGGCTAAATGAGCTACTGGAGGAGTGGTTTAGCAGTTAAGAGCACTTGCTGCTGTCCCAGAGGAGCTAAGGTCCCAGCACTCACATCAAGTGGCTTGCAATAACATATAACTCCTACCCTAGGGGGATCTGATGCCCCTTCTGGTCCCTGCAGGCACTGTATACACGTGACATGACATATGACATACATACACATTTTGAAAAAGAACTTTTATTTTTTCCCCCTTAAAATAGATGGTGATCCTAAGCCTTTCCCCCAGCCTACTTCTTTAATTCTCACTGGAAAAGAAATGTGTTACCCTCCATTTATCTCCATTTTTCCAAAGAATGCCTAATTATCCTTAACAGGATACTCCACCAGGAAGAAATGGATCAAGAGAAAATTGCATGTATGGGGCAGGGGGGCTGGCAGGGTACAAGTGTCTGTACTGAGAATAAATGTCAGAAAAAATACAACTATTTACAGCATGTGTTTTTGAGATTTACAAAGACTCATGTATATACTTAGTTGTGCAACCTTGAACAAGACACTTAATCTCTGTAAGTTCAGGTTTCCATCTGTAAAAATATGCAATAGGGTTGTTTAAAGAATCATGGTGACCCTTTTACAATGTGATAGTAAATGCAAAATCCTTGGCATGATGTTTTATGCTAAGTGAAGCCACCATGCATCCATTCAACAAAGATTTAGCAAGTATATAGAATATATGGGGTACTGGTGGCAGGTTAAGACAATGACCACAAATGGTAACAACCCGGGCCTTCTTATAGGTGACTGTCTACTGCTAAATCAATTTGAGAGTGAATTGTAAGTTTAGATATTGATGGTTGTAAAGGAGATTATAAAAACAAAGAAGGGAAGTCAGGGAGTTGGAAGGATGTGCAACTTTAGATAGAGTCATCAGAGAGACTGCACCGATAGGTGACATGTGAGTAAACACTGGAGACAAGAGGCAATGAGCCATACAGAAGAGAGAGTCATTGCCAAGACCCAGAGGGAGAGGCTGCCTGGCATGTTTGCAGATGAGCAAGGAGGCCACTGTGTTAAGGTAACTACAGGGAAGTTAGCGGAAGATGGGTTCCGAGGAAGGATAGAGCGGGCTGGGAAGGATCTGCATAGGTGGTTTCCACAGAGTGACCTGGCATGGTATGCTTTATATTGTCATGTGGTTTCATCAACAGAAAAGAGTAGATACTGGAGGGTGGAGAGTCTGGTGCAGGACAGGACAACTAAGATGTCATTTCACAGTATATGAGTTGGTCAGACCAATTCCAGATAATAACTTTGAAGGCTGAGATCAGAGGATGTGCTGATGAATTAAGTTATAGCATGAGGAAATAGAATCAAGAATGACAACAGGTTTTCAGCTTGGGTCCATGGGATGATTGCTTTTAATTGTGGAAAAGCTGAAGGAAAAGTAGGTTAGAGGATATAGGTTGAGGAGTAGCTTGAACTCCATTTGGGGCGTGATCTGCTTCCCATGCTCTTAAAATACCATATGTAGATACATGAATGTAAGGTGCGAAGGTCAAGTCTAGTCTTCTAAATGTGGACATAATCAATTCATACACACTACAAGGTCATTAATAGAACTCTAAGCAGAAATAGAAGCCCATGAAGAGAGAGAGAGAGCACTGGTACTCTTCAAATTTTACATATCAAGGAAGTAAAGAGGAACCAAAAAGGGTGACTGAGAAGAATTGATCAAGGTAGAAATACACAGAGGTGAAAAATGGGAAGATGAGATGGAGGGAAGAGAAGAGTAAGGGAGCAAGGGAGACAAATGCATGATTGTGATGATACAGGTGGACAGATGGATGATAGACAGGTAGATGATAGACAGATAAACAGATATAGGTAAGTAGATAGATAAGTAGATAGATAGGCAGATATGAATAGATACATACACTAATGAGAAAGCTAGATATATGTTAGATAAGATAATGAAAGATACATTGATGATAGATGATGGTTGGGAAATAGATGATAGATTTAAACTTTCTAAGGATTAGATCCACTCAGCTACTCATGCATGTATCTCACCTCCTCAAAATCAGTTACTCTCAGCCTAATTCAAACCCAGATTCTTTTTCTTCCCAGCCCTGTGACCATGGGCATTTATCCTAACATGCTGAGTCTCTGCTGTCTTAACAATGACATGAGAAGACTAATACCAACTTTATAAGACTGTAACAATAAAATGAGACATTTTTATACAAAGCACAGGAGGGCTTGTTATACTGAAAGATCAATAAAGAACAGCAATGGTCCTTTAATTATCATTCATCAAGTTCAGTTTGAATACCTATAATGGACATTCATTTTCAGACACATAAGGGGATCCACCTCTTTTGTGTGAACTATATGGGTATTTAGCAATATGAAACATACTATTACGAATCACTCTCAGTGCTAATAAGTTCTTTGAGGCCTTATTGAAAGTACTTTTTTGGTGTTCATTTTCCTGTAAATAAGCAAAGATGAGAGGTAGAGCAAGTTGACCCTCTAATTAGCAGCCATTCAACTTGATTTGATGCCCTGACTACTTTAACTGGAAGGACTATTAATCTAACAGCTGGCTGGACTCCCCTTATGTCATCCATAGTCACAGACCACTCCATTGAAAGAAACATCTATTCCTGAAAGCATAGCTGTTTCAACCAGTGATGCTGGGCTCTGTTATCACAAGCCCCAGTATACTCTAGATTGGCTGTTTTCAACCTGTGGGAGTCAAATGGCCCTTTCACAGGCTCACCTAAGACTATCAGTAAACATGGACAGTCCCATTCAATTCATAATAAGAGCAACTGTATGAAGCACAAGTAAAAGCAATAATGAAGTAGCAACAAAATAATTTTATGGTTGGTGATCACCACAACATGAGGAACTGTATTAAAGGGTTTACAGCATTAAGAAGGTTGAAAACCATTGCTCTAGATGGTCCTACAATAATTTTGCCTTCAGCAGGAAGGAATCACTTCCCTTGGAGTCCTAACAGAGGGAAAGAAACTGTGATGGGTTGAATCACAAACCTAGATTTATACTCTTCTAATGATGATTATCTCCTTGCCTGTGACAATTCAAACCTGGGTGAAACAAAAGGCCCTCAGCTAGCTGATAAGTAAAAGTATCACCAGTGTAGGTGTGGAAGGGGAGGACTCTTCTCAGGATAACAACCTAGCAGAAAAGACGGAATGCAAAAACAGTTCATAGACCATGGTGCCCCATGAATGAATGAATGAATGAATGAATGAATGAATGAATGAATGAATGTCATTCTGAGATGAAGACAAATCTTGTAATGTTAATTTTAAGAACTAAGTAACCATCTTTTATAAGACATCTTCCTAAAAACTATCTGTAGGACTAGGGATTTAGCCCAGCAGTAGACAGTGGTAGAACACATGCCCAGCATGTGCAAGGGCCTAGATTTTATCCATGGCACTGGGGCTATTTTCTTGTATCCTATTTGGTGGAGCCATTCCTTCCCAATGCCACATCATGATTGGGACACACTTAGTCATTATTAATGTGCAAATTTAAATAGCTCTAAGGCCTACCAGAAGAAAAAAAAACTGAGGTAAAGTCCACCTGTAGTCATTTGCTTACTGCAGCATGATAAGCCAGTACTCAAATAGATCGTGCATGTCCCTTGTGAACAAGCAGATGAGAGTCCTGTAGGGTGAGAAGGGGTCAGGCATTGCTTTCATTAAAACTTCCATAGTAACCATATCTCAAGCAAAGGCATGTAACCCAGTATAGCTGCACACTGCCCGGATCTTAAGCATGAAGGTATGAAGACACAAAGGAGTTTTTTCAGTGTGTGTATGTGTGCACACGAGTGGTGTTTATAACATGCACATGTATATACAGGTGTGCTCAGGTGTGTAGGCATGTATAGATATCACAGAACAACATTGAGAGAATTTTTCTCCCAGTCACCACTGTAGGTCACTATGGAGTCATTATGAAAGTCACAGCATTACATAATCCTTTATTTTCTATATGAAATATTAAGTACCTTGGTTTTCAACCAGGGTCATTTTTTTTCCAAACAAGGGTGGTTTTTCCTCCTAGGAAATGTGACACTGTCTGAAGACATTTTTGATTGTCATCACTGTGGTAGGAGATGCTACTGGCTTCCAGGAGAGAAAGTTAGGCCCACACCTAATATCCGTAACATTGGATTAATTTTTCTACACCCCCAATGGAAATGATGTTATATTCAAAAAAGCTCAAGGGGAGGGAAAGCTTGCTGCTAGGACTAGGAGTTCATTTTACTTCTCATGGCCTTATCTGGGGTCAGCCCAAACACATACTCCCTAGGGACTCAAGGCAAATGGTTCATTCGTTTGATAGCATGATTACTATCAACAAGTTTGCAAATGAGCCTGTCACCACTCTGAGAGTTGCACCTCACATCTCCCAGGCAACTAGCTATGCATGCGAACAAGGGAAAATGTGGCACATTCATAATGCAATCTAAGCTCATTCATGGAGTAGCGACTCAGGCTCCATCCACACAGGTGCTGCTCAGAAGGCATGAGATTACAATTAGCAATAATAACACCTTCACCCGATGTGTCTTCCCCAGGATGTGCTGTGATTATGAAAATAAGTTGAATTTTAAGCCTAAAGTAAAAGAACTACTTTGGGGCACTAAAGTTGTCTGAGGGAGAGAATGAACAATTACCCACAAGTCTACGAGCCATAATGAATTGATCAGACATTCAAATTTCATAATCCTCGATGATCATGAAAGACATGGATACCTCAGCTCCTGCAAAAGCCCCACAATCCAAGCTGATATTCCATGTTCATTTGAGTGCGTTCAAACCAGGTTTAAGGTCTGCTGTAACAGGAGGTGTGCAAACCCACACTTACCTCGCTCCGTGGCAGTAACTCATTAACATGCAGTTACAAATGAGCCCTAACTCTTGGCTTGCTATAGAAATGACATCTGTACTTTGTATGGCCCTTTGAAGAGCATCTATAAATTAAGTTCTGTTGTTGCTGTTTGTCAGAACTGTGTTTCCTTCCACGCTTTCAGCCAGCCAATCCTTCCAAAGATGGGCTTCTGAGTGCTCATCCCAAGGGTGCCTCAGTTCTAAGAGCTCCATAGATCACTACTGTCTGGTGTGCCATCCAGCTTATCCACAAGGTGAGCTACAGAGACTGGTGGTTTTCCTGAGCTTCCAGCAGTGCTATCCCTTCGAAGGAGGCAGTGGCCATGAAAGGAGTATGTTCTAAGCCCTCCCCACACAGGGATATCTTTTTTGCACAAATCTTTTTGCCAAGGCAGGGAAAATGGAGAGAGGTAAGAAGGAGTGGATCCCTCCAGGTACTGTAGATGAGAGAGATGAAGCTAAAGAAGGAAAAGCAAGGAGAACAGAGCGGTTTAGATGGGGAGACTGTCCAAGGGGTACACCAGGCAGCCCTAATCTAGACAATGAGGGGTTTCTGCTTTCAAAAGCTCTCGTGGCATCTGCTGGGCAACTCTAAAAATCTAGCCTCCTAAGAAGTAAAAATGTAGTAACAGCAAAGCTTTATTTCTTGGTGACTTTAGAGAATTAAGCATCCCAGACTGCAGCCACCAAAGCTATTGGTTCATCAGATGATACGGGGATTCAACAGCTCTCACGCCTCTTGAGCTGATCTGGACATGTGTGGTTTTCACACCTCACGTTTGTGTCTGGCATGAAATGAAAGTTTTGGTCAACTGAATTGAAATAGTGGAGAACCACTTAGTAATGCCATGTTGGCATGCTCTAGGTTTGGTCTGTATCACATAAACCAATTGTTAACCTCTATTAAGCACTTATAAGTTGGGAGGAAACATCTCAGGAACTAATTCGCTGGTGTATCATCTTGTTCTTTCAACTTATTTATTGATCTACAACTGTAGAAGACAGATGCTAGTATCTCCAGTTGGCATTGGTATTAGCTAAAGTTCAAATATTCATCTGCAGTCATGTGGTGTATAAATGGCAGAGCAAGAATCAAAACAGGTATTCTGCCCATGAAGTCCAAATTCTTAACCTTCGAGATCTGTTAATACAAGAGATATCTGACAGAAAGAAATAATATAAAGAAGAGGGCTTAAGGTGTAGACAAAGTGAATGCAGTAAGAAAATACTAGCCTCATTAAACCTGAAAGCTGGAGCAATTCCTGCAAAGACAGAGACCCTGGAAGAATCAAGAACCAGCCGCATGTAGGTACCTTGGGGCATCTGTCACACTTCCCAAGTTCCAATGTCTCACAGAAGTGGGCCTGAATGTCTCACTCCTTCTTACGCATCTCACTGGATGATCGAAACTAGATCCTTTGTGGCAATAATCTTGCTTTACATATGGTAAAGTGTTTACAGCATCCCTGGTCTCTGCTGACTGGATGCCTGATAAAGCCCTTTTCTATCCTGAGTTTGTGACAGCCCAAAACATCTCCAGTAAAGTCTCCCCCCTGGAAATAGCTCCTCTTTTCAGACAAGGAAAGATAACCACGAACTAACCTCTTTTCTGCCCTTGCTGTACTCTACCTCAGTGGGGTACAATGTGACCCTTGTTGTTGCCTTCCAGGGACTATTCCTTTATTCTTACTCCACTGCATCTTCCAGGATAGGAGGCAGTCGTGAAGTGTGGCCACACCCTACTCAGTGCTTGGGAGTCTATATTCCCTGTGCACCCTATATTCTGATGAACAGAAGGAAGGAAAGAAATGCTGTTTCTGAACCACTGTCTTATAGCCAAAAGGCCTTAACCAGATTAATATATTCTGGGAGCTCAGAAAAGCAATTGCAATCACGTGCATTTCAAAGGGCATGAACATGAGGCTAAGAAAGGTTAAGCCATTTGTTCACAACCACAGAGGTAGTTCCTGTAAGAATCAGGGCTCCAACCTAGGCCTTCACATCAGACTCTCGCATAGCTCTCTACCACCCTCAGGGAAATAATGCCTCCAAAAGACCAATTAAAAAGCAAAAGAAAAGTCAAGGCTTCCAGACTACTTTCCAATGCTTAAATCATCTTGAGGAGGGTGGAGGCATCCCAACATTAGAAGCACTTAAAATGAAGCAGGACATGGAGCAGATGGGGAGGCAGCCTCTGCCCATGAAAAATGAGTAAGAAGCACAGCGCATCCATCTCTCACTGAGCCATTTGGTAAATAATAGATCTGAGCACTCCTGTGGTAAACTCGCTCGATAAAAAATTTCCACATGTAGCTCAAGAGTCACAAAAAATATCCATCTCTGGTCCCAGCCAGGGGAAAGACAGTGCCTTTCACATTGTTCTTATCTGCATCGGCACCCAGGATGTCTTTTGCTCCAGGGTAGACAAGATATAATGTACCTGCCACACTGAGCCAGCCCGAGCCAAGAACACGGTTGACAGGAAGGAAATCTGTATTCCCAAGTCATGTGTTCTTACAATCAGAAGGACCAGATCCAGTCATCTGATCATACCGTGGCCAAGGCAGTGACAGCAGTGTGTCCCTTACTGCTGCAGTTTAATAGGTCTGTCCCATGCCTGCCTGCCACTAGCCTGTGGGTCCACAAAAATGGACAGAGTATTAGCAAAGTAGCAGAATCTATCACTGAGGCTTTCCAGACAGGTGGCCACTATCTTCTTTTGGGAACCATGAAGGCTATGAGTCTTTGGACATTTCTTATTGAAACCTATTCTATCCTAGTTGCAAAATTAGAAACATCAAATAGGTATAAGAAAAGATCAAGAACACAATATCAGCCAACCAGACCACCCAGAGATCCCAGGGACAATACCACTGTCCAAAGAGTACACATGGACAGACCCATGGCTCCAGCTGCATATGTAGCAGAGGATGGCCTTGTCAGGCATCAATGGGAGGAGAGCCCCTTGGTTGTCAAGACTCGATATCCCAGTGTAGGGGAATGTTAGGGCAGGGTAGGAAGGTGGAAGGGAGTGGGTAGGGGGGTAAGGGAACACCCTCATAGAAACAGGGGTGAAGTAGGATAATGGGCTTCTGGAGGGGAAACCAGGAAGTGGAATAACATTTAAAATGTAAATAAAAAATGCAATTAAAAAAAAAAAAAAGAAAGGGTCCTTGACCCAAATAGCTTACAAATGTAATGAAGATGCCAGAAGGCAAGTGTGTCATTTGAAGACTTTAAGTTCAATACCCAAGTCCAACCATGACAAGAACAAGAGCTAAGAATGGCCTGAGAGCTAAGGAAGTACCTGAGATACCTTAAACAAGGTATGGCATGGCTAACAGAAAGGGCTAGAAGATGGCCTAGGAAAAGTACTTGCTGTGCAGACTGAGGACTTGATTTTAATCACTAGCACCCACATACAAAGGTTCAGCCTGAGGGCAGACACTTGCAACCCCAAGACGGAGAAGCCATTCTCAAAGGCTCACAGGGAAGCTAGTGGCTATGACAATAGATCAACAACAGAGTCCAGAATGCAAACCAAGATGCACAATGTCTAGGTGACCTTCTCAAGAATATATAGGAACTAGGAGGAAAGAAATTAAAAGTTCAAGGGTTACCCAATTAACCCTTGTGTTAGAGGAAAGTAAGAAGTGTAAAGTAAGAGGAAAGAGGAGATCAACAGTAACTGATCAACTCAGGAGATGGCTGAGCTGTTAATAGCACTGGCTGCTGGTCTAAAGGACTAGGGTTTGATTCTCAGGACCCCCATGGCAGCTCACGATTAGTAACTCTAGTCTCAAAGGATCAGATGCCCTCTTCTGGCTTCCACGAGCACCAGACATGTATGTATTACCTAACCATACATTTAGACAAAGCACTCATACACTGAAATAAAATAAATTAATAAATCTTGAAAATATTTTAGGGTTAAATGGCAAACCACCATTTAGATCACAACCTTTTGGTGTAGATATGTAGATTGCTCTGAACCTGTTTTCCAAAAATGAACCACGTGAAGCAAGAAAAGAAAGGGGGAAAGGCTTAAAGGCTACGCTTAAACCTTCATGTGAATGGGACATTAGAAAGGCTACTCCTTCATTTTAATGGGTCTAGTCTTTACACTTGAGACTGTCCAACGGCCTAGACGAGGGGTCAAGATGAGTCATCCTAAGCTCCCCAGATGCTCTCTGAGGTGGGTGCAGAGTGGTACAGGTCCTTAGCCTGGTGAGAAGCCTGTCTTGTTAGCCCCAGGATAGAACAAATCTCCAACATAAAATACACCACTGTCACTACTGGTAGGGAACGGATCAAACAACGTTCCTTCCTTTTAGACGGCACCATTTCTGGTTCCACAGGCCTTTACTTATCTTTTATCCACGGTCAGATTCTAAATGTTTTAAGTCTGTGGAAAGCCTGCAACGATGTATCATAAGTGAAGGCCTCATTGTTGCTCACAGGATCCAATCTAATATTTTGTGTAAATGTTCATTCATTTCTTCATTCTCCACGGAAGACTGTCATAGGGGCTGAGATTACAGACAGGACTAAACTGCTTTTTAGACTAGAGACCCGGAATACCCACATTTTCTATAGTCAGCATTGAGGTTTTTGCCTTTACAAATATTTGTTTGGGTCTTGGTGTGATTGCTCTTCTCTCCCATTACAGGGTAAAACCAACATAGATAATTAAATAATTTGTAAATGAAGGAGTAAGGCTGTCTCCAGAAAAGCATATTCTTCCCTTTTTTTTCAAGGCAGGGTCTGATGTAGTCGAGGTTGGCTCCCAACTCACTATGTGCCCAAGGATGACCCCTAACCTTCCTACCTCCACCTCGCAAGTGCTGGGATGCTACACTGCTTCAAGGCAAACCTGCTGGCACTGGTCTAGATCACTTATGTATAAACTATGCAAACTGAGTATTCAAAAAGAAATACCAGCATTGCCTGGGAGCCTCCAGGAAATGCAAACTATGAGGTTATAACCCCGGACAGATCCACTGATTCAGAAACACAGGGAGGGGTTCCCAGGAGCTGTGCCTTCATCAGGCCTTCTAGGCTGCTCTAGACTAGTTTTACAGCCACTGCTCCACACCTGCACTGCCCAATACAACAGGAGCAACCAAGTCCGGGCATTAAAATGGAGACGATTAAAGTCTCAGTTCAGCACTAGGCATATTTCAAGTGTTCCACAGACACCCTCTCCGCTGCTTATATACTTCGATGACATAGGACATTTTCTTTGTTGAAAAAAAGACATTAATTCAGACTGATGCATGGGCCTCAGATGGCCAAATACAAAAAGTACATGAATATAACAAACACAGATGTCTCATGGTATGAGAAGGACAGTTGTTCAGGCAGGAGAGAGTAAGGATTATGTCAGGGCCCTGAATGCAGGGTAGGATTTTCTTGGCTGTTGGTGAAAAGCAGGGAAACTACACCAAGGAGAGGAAAGCAGAGATGGGTAGCCATCATGCACAAAGATACTGGGAACCGAAGAACTGGACAAGGTGGTCACAGAGCCATGATTTTCAGTGTGTCTGGAACAATGGATTCTGTGGGTAAGAATGGAAAAGGGACATGAGGAAGATGGTGGAACCAGGCCTTGGTGGACCCCAATTCTTCAGAATTAGGGGAATCATTAGTCTTTGGTTTTTATTTTAAAATCGGTACCCTTGGAGCCACTGGAGCTTGAGTTACAGATTATAAGTAGTTCAAATTCTGGAAGCCAGACTTGGTCCTCTTTTAAGCAGAGTCATCTTTCCATCCCTGTATTTTAAAGCATAATCGGCTAATATTCCCCCCAGAACAACACCCAGCCAAGTGCTTCCAAAGTAGCAGGAGGAAGTATGTTCAGATCTGACTTGCCCTAAGGGCCCCTCTAGTTAATTGGTTTGTTTTCAGTGATTGTAAGTGAGAAAGTGGATGAATTGAGTCCAAACTGAATTGTCATTAGAAGGAAAGCATTTAATTATAATCATCTTGGCCTGGACGAACCTGTCCATCCTAGAGAAACAGGAAGTTGGACTCTCGTATAGTCACTACCTGGCATCCATCCAGGACTGTCCAATTATGCCCATAAGCACCCGGTGGCCACCTCTTCCTGAGATAAGACCTGTCAGTACAGACACTTTCTGCCAATACCAGAAGCACAAAAGGCAAATGCTATAGAAGCCTACAGCTCAGACACAAAAAGACTACATATAGGATTCCAAAAGAAGAGCTAGAATGGCTATTCATGTAGCAAAAGAGACACTGAGAAATGGCAACGGTGCAAGGACAATTACTGGATATTTGGGGGTTACGAGACGCACTGTCACCAACAGGACACACCTGCCTTAAGAGAGGTCAATGCCATGTTTTCCTGAATAGCATCATTCACGCCTGTAAGAGGACTCTTTAGAAGAAAAGCACAGATGGGACTTTAGAATTGATTCTTCACTGGGGAGGAAGAAAAGGACCAGGGGAGAATGGAAATCTTGAATATGAACCTTAAAGAATCCATTACAAGCCAAAGGGTATCTATCAAAAGCTGACCTTTACATGAATCCATTGATTCAGCCAAGGGACAAAACAAAACCAAAAACAACAACAACAATAACAAAGATCCATGAAACAAAGTCCCTTCAGGGTAACAGGTTAAAGAAAATGGTGAAAGGATAAGGGACTTGACCTTCAAAGACAATCGTATTGTCAGGCCAATCCCACCTAGACAAGAGCATTGATCACTGGTCACCGGCAGGTTGCAGCCACTTTGACCACATAACCAAGTGTACTGACGTGTAAATCAAGTCCTTACTTCACCATCTGCTCCTGTACAGGAGGCGAGGTTCCAATTCCAACTGCAGGGATGAGTCTCCCCTCTCTCTCTCTTTTCCCAACCTAGTTGCTGTCACACTAGAACTTGGAGAGGCTTGCCTCTTTTGGCATTAAGTAAATAATGCTCTTAGCAATAAGTAAAGCTAACACATTCATGTTACACCTTGAAAACCTAACAGCACATTTCTGCTACAAAGAAGGGAACCTGGATAATAGCGAGAAATTGTGTCAAAAGGCTGTAAGCCTAGCAGGAGGTGACACAAACAGAATAGGTGTCTAGGTATGAAAATGTGCACAGTGTAACAAAGCAAACAACACAGCAGGGTTTAAGGACCCCCTAGGAAGAATCATGCTGCTGGTCAATAGGGTGAATTTCTGGTCTGGGTAATCTGGGTAGACACTGAATGTTCCCTCCAAGAGTTGAATCACATGGCTAAGAGACCACACCTAAAAGCCTGCTCACCCTAATCCAAGCTAAAGAGGCAGGCAGGATAATCATCCCTTTAATGAGATAATATACCTTTCCTTCCCACAATTCCTACCCCTAGTGCACCAGCTTACAAAAATCACATAAGTGGGGCCTCATAATTATTCAGAATTATTCAGAAAAGCATTAAGTTCTCATCCTCTCTTTCCATCTCTTCTCTAAGAATGCTTCCTCTTCTCCTTTGGGCTTTCTCCATACTCTGAAGCCCCAATCCACTCTGTGAGCTGCCTGCTACCCTATGCTTGAACTTCATTACAGTTTAACTCAAATAGCATGACTTTTTCTCCCTTTTCTTTTATATTCTCCTCCTCTGTGTAGCTACTGAGATTTATAGCTTATCTACCCTGACTTTCTTTCTTATAGACTCTAAGAGATTTGCCCCTGATCTCCATTGGAGTCTGTTATTCTTAAGAAGACTGTGATTCCAAGAAGGGACCCTGATATTCCTGCTACCATCTGGAAGAAGATTCCACCAAGTTTTCAGTAGCATAGTTATGAGAGGAGAAGCATTGACAATTGTAATGGGGAAAGTTCATCCAAGGAAATCTGGGACTGGACACCTAGCCTGTCTCCTGGGGCAGTGAGGTCATGAACCTTAGAAAGGAATCCATTACCATAACTTTGCTGGACCAATATAATTTCTTCTCACATTCTAAACCCTATCCTTACACCCACAGGTAAAGGTGGCTATCACTCCTCATCAAAGAAGCCCCTTTTTACAACAATTAACCAGAAGACCACAACTGAACACAGTGCAAAAACAACGGATTATGGAGACCCCAGCCTCAATGGATGTATCTACCTCACAGCTACTGCATCCATAGCTCAGGGAACATCAAGGAAGAGGAGGAGAAAAGATTATAACAGAAAGCCAGGAAGTCTGCAGTCAAACTATCTCTCCTAGAAATGATTGCACAAACATGATCAAAACAATGGCAACATCAGTGGGCATGTCAATGGGGAAGGAAGAAAATGTTGCAGGGTCTCACTCCCTAGACAAAAACGATAAGCAACTACTGACTGCGAGGAGAAAGACTTGAGCCCCTTTATTGGCTGACCAATGCAGAGTGAGAGTGGTCATCATTGAAAACATATACACACAAACAACAGAAACAGATTCAATGTGTTCTATTTATATATTTATAAACATACACACACTCACACAGACAGGTAAGGAAAAGAAAAGGAAGAAAGAGAGGGAGGGGGAGGAAGGAACAAAAGGAAAGGAAAGGAAGGGGAAGGAAGGAAGGAAGGAAGGAAGGAAGGAAGGCAACAAACAAACTAATTTTATGGTAGGGGAGGTTGAGAGGAGAAAACTGGAAGGGGCTGTTGGGAAGAGGGGAGTGATGTAGATGTATTTCAATTAAAAACATGAAAAGAAACTAAAATAAATTAAAAAATAACAGGGGACAGTGTTTTTCCTTGAATGTATATAATTGTATTACATAGAGTTGATTAGAAAACCTCCATCCCATCCAGCTATGGGAATAAACGAGTAGATTTTCCACGTCTCCAGTCCTCATTTGTCTCAGCAGCATTACTCAGCTGCTACGGAAGCTCCATGGGCTCACAAGTGTGTGCTGCAACAGTCTCTGTCCTGGGGGACGTCACAGTCCTTAAGGTCCCAGTATTCTATGCACAGATAACCACAGAACCAACAGTGCTCAAAACAAGACTTAAATAAGGATTGAATTACGAGCTCATCAGCCCTGCAACTGTAAAACTTACCTGAAAAATAAGCCTGCCTAGTGCTAGGTTAGAAACACACACACACACACACACACACACACACACACACACACACACACACACACACACACACACACTGTCTAAGGAATGCCAGCATTGAGGGCTGAGGACATGGTACATTATACTATATTTCTTCACAGATCTGTCCTAGGAAGAAAGTCCCAATATTCAAAGAGAATTTGCAATGTGAACGGGGAGATAAAGAAACAAAGTGAGCAAGCTTGGCGCCACCCCAACAACTGCATTTCAGACACCGGGAAGACCTGCAGGGCACAGCGCTTGACATGTCTGCCAAGTGGAAGAATCCAAGCATAGCCAGAGGCAGAGTGAACACGGGCAACCCCCTGCTCCGAACCCCAGGTGCCGGTTGTATCAAATCCAACTGCACAATTTTCACTCAGTTAAGCCAACTTTAAAATCTCTTACAGCAGAGTCAACTCTAACAGCTCCTGTTTGACGAAGTTGGCGCAGTCACAAACAAACTGAAGGACGTTGGATTTTAATAGGAAGTAGAAAATAACTACCTATCAATCTCTGTCCCCAAACATATTCGAGATGTATTAGTGAGAAAAGCTTTGGAGTTATGAGAATGGGAGTGGGGGTGGCAGGAAGTCTAAAGACTTGCGATCTGTGCTCCCTGTGAGCACTTGCAGTGGCAACAGCAGCAAGTAAAGAATAAATGACAATGAGACCCTTCAGGAGATGTGAGGACAGGACTGCAAAGGACAAGAGACAGGCCAAAGCCCAGGGAATTGGAGCAGAGGTATAGACTTTGGCTAAGCCAATAAACCAACATGGCTCTATATCATAATAATATAAAATACCAACACAGTAAAGAAACTTTAAACTCTGTGCAGTATCTTCGAAATTTTTCCATAAATCTAAAACTTTTCCGACATAAGAAGTTTATTTAAAACCCTGGCTGGAAAATACGTAGGCGAATGCCAGCATCAAACCACTGAACTGAGAACGGGA
The DNA here is from genome assembly GCF_011064425.1 of Rattus rattus. Lineage (NCBI taxonomy): Eukaryota > Metazoa > Chordata > Mammalia > Rodentia > Muridae > Rattus > Rattus rattus. The sequence continues at coordinate 149,513,248 of NC_046155.1, forward strand.
TGCCTGTTGAAGGAATCAGAGAAAGGACTGGAAGAGCTTGAAGGGGCTTGAGACCCCATATGAACAACAATGCCACCAACCAGAGCTTCCAGGGACTAAGCCACTACCCAAAGACTATACATGGACTGACCCTGGACTCTGACCTCATAGGTAGCAATGAATAGCCTAGTAAGGGCACCAGTGGAAGGGGAAGCCCTTGGTCCTGCTAAGACTGAACAACTAGTGAACGTGATTATTGTGGGGAGGTGGTAATGGAGGGGGAGGATGGGGAAGGAAGCCCATAGAAGGAGGGGTAGAGGTTAGAGGATTTTGTCCCGAAACCAAGGAATAACAATCAAAATGTAAATAAGAAATACTCAAGTTAATAAAGATTAAAAAAACAAAAAAAACAAAAAAAAAAAAATCCCTGGCTGGAGAGATAGAACCACTAAGCTATGAGCGCTAGCTGCTCTTGCAGAAGACTGGAGGTCCTTTCTACACATTCACAAGTGGCTCACAAAAGTCTGTAACTCCGGTTCTGGGGCATCCAGTGCCTTCTTCTGGCTTCCTCAGACACTTCCCACTCATAGTGCACCTACCTATGTGCAGACAAAGCACTCGTTCACATAAAATAAAAATAAACATTTTCTTATCTTAGAAGGAGAGAGTGGGATATCCTTGGTAGGCAGTATGGGGCTCCTTTTATCCCTGCAGCAGCTCACTCAAGGAGTCAGCTACCATGCGTTCCTTACTCTGCACAAGAGAGTCAGAGGCACAGATGGGGACAGTGACTTGTTCACACTCACATGGCTGGTAGCGTCCCAATTCAGATTCATGGACTCTGACCTCAGAGACAACATTGTGGTCTCTCACTATGCTGACCCATTGAGTCACCGGATAAATGCATCTGCTGTGCCTGTACTTGGTTGATTTCCACCACCCATGAATGGCACCCTCTTCTCCAGCCAGAGTTGTTAAGTGCTGCCAGCACTGACCCTGCTGCTACCTCCTGACAGTGGCTTGCCTCCTTGGAGGCAACTTCCACAGTTCAAGTTCTTCCCACGTGCCATATAACTGGAAGCTAGGCAGACTGCTTCCCCATCTTCTTCCTAATCAATTCCATACTTCTCTCCTATTTCTTTAGGCAGAGTGGGGACCTAAGTAACCCCTTCGCCATGGACTATAAAAGCCAGCAAATCCCAGAGGGTGGGCAGGGTCCTGCCTATATTAAAGCCAAAACAGGGGTGTGAAAGAGATAAAAGATGATGGGCTGCTCCTAAGAGATGACAGCCAATTATTTCTACAGGATGAGGTGGGAAGTGGGCTCCTGATATCCCATCACAACACAGTGGCCTGGATGGAAGAGAAAGAAAGGTGACCTATAAGGAAAACTTGGGCTCATAGATAGAAAACTTTCAAGAAAAATAGGTCTGAATGTAGGATAGAGGCCATCATATCAGAAGGATTTTTGATGAGCACAGCTTTAGGTCAAGGTGTGCATCCGGGATGATGTAAGAAACAGCATCTGGATAGAGCAGAACATTCTTGGAAGGGCAGCAACTGACGAGAAGAGTGTCTACCCTGATATTCAGCTTGGATTCAATATGCTGGTGTGGTTTAAATGGGAGACGTCTCCTGTGGGCTCATATGTTTGAACACTCAGTCCCCAGTTGGTGGTGCTATGTCAGAAGGTTAGGAATAATTAGGAGGCAGAGCCTTCCTTAAGGAAGTCAACTGCTATGGCAGGACTTGAGGCTGGGTAACCATGCTTACTTTCTGGTCAACCTCTGCTTTCTGAGTTCTGATGCAATGTGACAATGTGACACAGCAATGCCACAAGCCAGCTTACTGCTTTTTCTGCTGCCAAGCCTTACTTGTCAAGGTGGACTGTGTACACCAGGAAACATAAGTCAAACTAACTCCCTTTTCTCACAAGCAGCTTAGGTAAGGGTATTTTAGCAAAACAAGAACAAAATAAATAAAATATAAGGTAAACAAATAAGACCCAGGCCCTTACCCCAACCCTAAGAAGTACTTTCAATACAGAGCCCAGAAGTCCAGCCTCACCCACAAAGGCAAAGTTGACGCAGACCAGAAGGCCCTCTGCATCTCTCCAACGGCAAACAGAGATCAATATCTCTCTTCACGAAGCATTTGTGAAGGTTAAATTACTTTATAGATGTAAATCTCCTATCAGAATGATTGGCACCCAAGAGGGGCTCAGAAAAATGAGTTTGTATCCTTCAGTTGAACTTGACAGCTCCAGTGATAGAAATAACTCTAGGATTTAAACTGGCTTTATGATCATTTGTGAAATTCTCACTGAAATAGATAGTGAGAGCCCATCATGTGCTAAATGCTGGAGATAAGGAGCAGGGGCAACGAAGACGTGCGTTTAGTCTTTTGGGGCAGGTGTTTGGTCTTCTGGGGTAGGCGGGGGATGAATTAACCTCACATGAGTGTGCTCACTGGGAAGCTGGAGTAAGAACTCTGGGAGTTAAACACAAAGTCAAACACTTAATATCTCTCCTCAGGAAAGAACTGAGTATCGAGGTGCAACTTAGCGGTGCTAGACACACCTCTGACTGAGATCCTGAGACGCAGAGACATGTCCAATCTATAAACATGCTCTTCTGTGAGCAGTGTACATCTGAGGGGGGTAAACGGGTAGGAGAAGAAAGATCTGGATCATTATGGGACAAACAATTGCAGCACAAATCTATACCCCATCTCTGTAGTGTTGCAACAATCGCTTTTTCCCACAGCCCAATCCTGCCTCCATCTTCCCTGTAGACATAGTGGTCTCTAATGAACAGCAGTTAGTAGCCTAAACTCCATGTCCTCAGCCTGTGAACCCTCAACCCAAAGAGTGACAGGAAGGGAGGCACGAAAGTGCAGGGCAAGTAAATCTTGGCTGGGCAGAGTTGCCTTGAGTCTTCACTATAAAGGGCCCTCTTAAGTTGATTAGATCACAGAGAAGGCAAAGATAGGACAAATAAGGTTGCCACCTGTGAGTTAAACGCATAAAACCTACGAACAATCAGTGAGATTAGCCATCTAGGGAAATAAACCCAGAAAACGTCTGCAAATGTGTGAGGGAGGAACCAGCAATACTGAAAACCCCAATCAAGGTGATTTGGTTGTAATTTCGAGGCAGGAAAGCTGCGGTGTGATTGTGGTTTACTAAGTAGACGGAGCCTAATCAATGGTATTGTCCCCGATCAGAGGCAGAGTGAACAGACAGGGGGCTGGGCCACTGAAGTAGACGACTCCGGAAGGAGGCACGGTCAAAGCTGGGCAACCTAAGCATCATTTGCTGGGATTTTTCTCTTTCACTCTTTTATTCTTTTATCTTTTAAATTCTTTAGTTTAAAAAAATATATTGTCTTGGAGCTGGAGGGATAGATAGCTCAGTGAGAACATGCATTGCTCTTTCTCAAGTCGGCTTCCCATACTCATACCCTCACTGAATGGCTTATAACACTTCGAATGCCAGCTATGGAAGATCCAATGTGTTCTTCTGGACTACGCAGGCTGCTGTGTGCGTGTGTGTGTGCGTGTGCATGTGCGTGTGTGTGTCTGTGTGCGCATGCGCACACAGCATTAAAAAATTCATTTAAAAAACGTATTGGGCTAAATCATCTTATGGTATCTGTGTTTTCAAAGCACTAATCGAGCTGCCTGCCTCTTCTCATTCATTTTTAAGGTATATAATCCAGGCACCTTACATATACTGATTTCACTTTCCATTGAGACTGAAAGTACTATCGATTTGATTTGGAAGAGGGTGAAACCCAGGATCCTAACTTTTAAATAGCTAGTAAGCTGGCTTAGCTGACAGGTCAGAATATGAGAGGTGTATCCTGAACTGTGACACACACCACCGGGGATCACACCCTTGAACACATATGGTTCAAACCTTACCCGAAGCTTCCATTGAGTCCTGGCTAAGTTGGCAGATTGGAAAAAGGAGTTAGGAAGGGTGGGAGAGAGCATTTAGCATGCTGAATCCTCATTCAGGTTAAGGAAGAAAGGAGAAAGAAGCAATAGATAATGGATACAATCGCATACCTAACAGCAACATGAGCACAGCATTAGGAAAGATAAAAGTCGGTTTGAGAAGAACCTTCATCAGGACTGCTCTCAGGGACAAACTGGGAAAGAGGAAACATGGAGATGTAGGCTTTCATCATAAACCATGTAGCAGTATTTCTCTTTAAAACATACAAATATTTTATTTTGGTAAAGGAAAAACAAATAAATACATAAAGAAAATCAGTTTGAAATATTCTACCTAGAAGAAAAAAGTGTGTGTGGTACATTATGAAAGATTTGTGGTCTGTTCATTCTTGTAAATATTTACGTCCTGGCTCCTGAAAGCAAACAGCCTGGCCGGACAGGAGGAGAGGGCAGAGAGGGCCAGGACTTACCATGAGTGTCGAGCATTCTCACTGCTCAGGAATGAGGAATGATCACTTCTCTTTAGGGTACAAGCACTGTAGAGACAGGCTCATTAGTCAGTCAGAGCCCAGTGCTACTGAGCCTTCCTCTGGGTACCTGCTCACGAAGGAAGCTTCTGGCCATTTGCCTTCTTTTCAAGGTGAGCATACTCTAGTCTGTCTGAGACAATGCTGGACCTACCTGGTGGCTACTATAAATTATTAATGTGTCGTTCTCAGATAGCATGTATAACCAGACTGTGAGGATGTCGAACAGGAACCTGTCCCTAGGAGATGGTATGCTTGGCAGCAAACTGGAAGAGTCATTTCTTAGGCAGCAAGATGCAGAATCTGGATGAGGGTGATTTTCACCAGGACAAGGCCACCCTGAGTTGTCTCTGCTGCTGTCGATGTTCTCCTCTACTTCACTGTATACTACGGGTGGAAAGGAGAAGATGCGTGTGCACAGGGACCACAGGTGATGACTTCTCATCTGTGGATCCTCCACAGATTCACAATAAGCAATGAACAGAAGAGCCTCAATACTTGTCGTATGCATGAATGAATGAATGAATGAATGAATGAATGAATGAATGAATGATAATGCTACATCTCCTGAAGCTACTTAGAAATTGATGGGAGGATGCTGTGGGGATCGGCAAAACTGAAAATGCCCTGGCAGTAGTGAGTCTTGGCTGGCCATTCTAAGGCCTCATCACTAGTGTAAAGACTGCAATGATAAACGAAGCATAGGTTTTTGCTAACATGTCCAGTATCTAAAAAATCGGGTATCAGTGTTAGGACATCCATTCCTACCAGCCAGATCACCATGTGTGCTCTTTAGCTGTAGATCCTGGGTCAAGCCTGTTGGAGACTCTAAGGTTCTGACACATTAAATTTCTCAGCTCAGGACACGTTGGGGATAATGATATGTTAGGAACATCATCATCACTGTCTCCATATTAATTTCTATTCCCCACCTTCATATCCCAAATTAGTAAGCTGGGATCCTACTTCTCCAAAGTAAGAGAGCTGGCAGAATAACTTAAAAACAATTGTCACTGTCCTGGGTGCAATGGAATTTTCTAGAATTTTCCTGGCCTGCCAATGTAGTATGTACATAGGCTGAGTGTGGGTGCCATATAAGCAAACCATACCTATAATTTCCCCTCACCCACACTCTGTCTTTAGCTTTTATCCTCTTAGTTCCTTACAAGCATTTTTACCCATGTACTGAACTTTTTTCCCTTGTCATCTATAAAATACAAGATAGACTATGAATCCAAATATGACAATAAAGCCCCACTCCTACTGGCTCATTTCTAGATTCTTGAATTCCACATGTACACAAAACAAAAAAAGATTTGAAGGTGGAGACCACATAGAATAGATGGTATGTGGTTTCTCTCTTTTGGGGTCTGTATGACTTTACTTGGCCTCTTGGTATAATTTCTCGCAGTTCCATTCATGTATCTGTAACTTTCATAATTTCATTTTTCCTTACGGCTGAGTAGCTAAGTAATGAAATTTTGTTATCCATTCTTCAATTAACAGAGCATCATAAAAGAAAGGGAAGGAAAAAAATATAAGGGTCAGAGGATGGGGAACACTGCTGAGAAATGCTGTCCTTGCCATGTAACATGGTCGGTGCACATGTGTGCTCACAGCCCTGGTTATACAAGACCAAATCAGTTAAGTGTCCCACTAAGGAAAGGGGAAGGGTGCTTTCAAGGCCTCACGCTTAGATAAGAAGTTTTGGGTACTCGATGGCTACTGAAGAAGAGTCACTCTTCTTTGAGGAAATGGCCACTGGAAGATTGCTAATGATTCAGTGGACCACCCCACACCCACAATTATATGGTAAATGCTAATTGGACTCAATGAGTCATGTATAAAAGAGAGAGGAATGACATGAAGATGGGATGTATTGGAGCCTGACATTTGGAAGGAGAAAGGAAAGTGACTACGATCAAGCTACAATGCACATATGAATGTGAAATCTGCAAGGAATAAAATAATCAAAAATAATTACTACAATACAACCACTGCTTTATTCTAGATCTCCCAGGCCATGAAGAAATCAGAAACATTCAGTAAAAAGAAATCTTCCCAGTGTCCTTTCATTTAGAATCAAGCACACAAAATACCTAAGAATGTTAATCAATCACTAAGTCTTCCTACTTAAAAAAAAAAAAAAAAAGACTTGCATCAATCTGTAGCCTTCATTGCAGAAAACAGTCAACACAGCACAGAGCTCATATCGTCACATCTATAAAACAATAAGCAAGCAAAGCACTTCCCCGACAGTGACTCGGTGTCTGGTGACTCAGAACTATAGCCACTACAGGTATTGAGACAAGGCCCAGCAGGGACAAGTCAGTTGAGAACTTATGGTCTCAATCTCTTACACCGAGAAGCTTTAGGTAGGCGACATTATTTATCTAGGTAGCTATTTCCCTACTGTGCAAAAAGGCCAACATGGGTGATTTTAAAGCCACTTGTGGTTCTGAGCTCCCTGAGCTAGCTGAAGCATTAGAATTATTACAGCTTCTGCAAAGCAACCTCTGTGGTATGCATGCTAGGCATTATGAAAAACATCATATGTATGCAGGTCACACATTAATGATAACTTGAATGTTATTTTCTTAAATGGGTATCCACATCCTTCTCTCATTGTTCTTTAATTTGGGAGTTGGGAAGTGTGGTAAAGTATCTGCTGTTAGATTACAATTGCGCAGCACTTACAATTGCAGGTTTAATATGTGCACACTCTCTTCCCACAATCCCAGCATGAAGACATCCTGAGGCTGGAACCTGGCTGCCTTGTTTCTAACAAAAGGAGAAGATCCAGGAGAGAACTGAGACCAAAGAGAGGAGGATGGGCAGGGCTATGAAATATACTATGAAATATAGCAGGCTTAACAGACAGCAACCATAGGCCAATAGCATATGACATACTGACAGGTCGAAGGCATTTAGCATGTTATCTATAAGGCATGAGAAAGTGCAATAAGTGCAATAATAACTGGAATAAGTTATTATTGTGTCTTCTGGGGAGAATACATCACCAAGAACAGACATTTGCATCAAGTTCAAAGATTCCTATAGCTTCAGAAATACCCTCATTTAAGAAAACAACATTTAAGACAACAGAGTAAGGAGATGTTGTATGTCTTGTTCCCTCGGTTATAAGATGGGATGAAAAGGTAGGTACGGGGAGGAATCCCTCGATGTTGAAGAGAAAAGCCTGTGCTGCTATGTCTGCCTACAACAGAGATCTCGAAGGATTCCTTGCCCTCTTACATCAGATAAATGTCCATTAAGAAACAACCCCATGTCCTAAGCCTGTGATCTCCTTGGGTTACTCACAGTGTTGGAGGCTTCTTACAGAACTAATGTTTCTTTCACTCAAAACCAAGGAATTGATTTTGGCCCAGCCTATCCACCTCCCTAAGAAATAAGTAGCCTAGTAAAGGGCAGTGACAAATAAGAAGTGCTAGACCATGACGGCCCAAACCCCAGTGCAAAGCCACTTTGCAGTGAGGGAGGCAGTTGGTTCCACCTTGAGAAGACAACAGAATGCATTCCCTGTCCAGGTAACTGCTGAAAGAGGCCATGACATCAGACAAGGTACCAATCAAAGAAGAGCAAAGGGGACTGGGAGACCAGGTCAAGGTCTTCTTGACAATTTATAGGCTCAGTAGCAGAGAAAGGGGTCTCTGCTTGGAGAAGTCACACTGAGGCAATAGGATGGTTTCTAAAGTCTTAGAAATTCTAGGCAAAGCAGTAGATCAACAGAAATTCTTTCCTGAGTACCACCAGAAAGTCAAGAACAGACCCCACCCTTGCACATGGCTGGCTATTGAATACATAATTTGCATTCATTAAAATTTCTCTCAAATCCATGAGATTGTATGATTGTACCTATTCTATTGACAAGAAGCTGAGTTGGACCTAGACTAATGGTTCATTCAGTAAAGTTCCTGCTGTGAAACCACGAGGGTGAGAATTTGGGTCTCCAGAAGGCCTTTTAAAAGCTGGTTGTAGCTGGGTATATCTATGAGCCCAGGGCTAGAAAGTAGAGACACTTGGAGACTGCAGTGGCTCACTGCCAGCCATTCTAGGCAAAAAGGTGAATCTTAAGTTCAGACAGAGACTCTGACTAAAAGTCAAAGTAGAAAGTGATTGAGAAAGGCATCCCACCTCCACATCTACCTGCGTTGGCATGCACACATGCATACAGAGCTCAAAAATATAGAAATATAGATGTACATGTATGTGCACACACACATACATACAAACACAAACCTAAAAAAATAGATGATAGATAGATAGATAGATAGATAGATGATAGATAGATAGATAGATAGATAGATAGATAGATAGATAGATAGATAGATAGATAGATGAAGAGCAATAATGTAAGACATTCAACAAAGACCTCTGGCATCCATGTGCACATATACAAACCTGAATGCTATGCATAGGTGTACAAGCTCATCTGCATACATACATATGCATGCATTCATATACATGAACACATGTGCATTCACACAGAAAGAGACTGAAAGAGACAGAGTCAGAGAGAGAGAGAGAGACAGAGACAGAGAGAAACAGAGAGACAGAGAGAGACAGAGAGAGACTGAGAGAAAGAGAGAGATGAGAGAATGTGACTCATACATTCAGTATATGGACCAAGGGCAATATTAACATGCTGCTGGAATTGAAAGGCAGATCCAAGATCTGGAACTCTATACTATTACAGATAGTAGTTAGCCAAGAGCAAGCCCACCATGGAAGCACCTACTATTTTGGCCGATGTCTCTCTAAAGCATCTGTTCTCAATTTGTAGGTCAAGTGACCCTTCAATAAGAGTCACTAAGACCACTGCGGGGGGAACACTAGCAAAATTTCAGTTACGAAGTGGCAACAAAAATAATTTTATGGTTGTGGGTCACCACAACATGAAAAACTGTATTAAAGGGTCACAGCTTTAGAAAGGTTGGGAACCACTGCTCTAGAACATCCATCAACGTTAAGCTTGCCTCTGCAAATTAAAGCTGTTTGAATGCTTATGATTCCAGCCAGGGTGTATAGACAATATTAAAAGTGAAATGCCATTGTGAGTTAATGAGACAGCAGAAAGCTTTTAACCTCAGGGCTGCAAAAACCCGTGCTGTTACTGCTGATGTTCATAAACACTATCTTTGTCAAGAGAGGAAGTTGTTAATACACCCTCCCGTTTTAAACAGGCAGGGGCCAAGACACAGTAAAATGCCAGTGAACAGGCAGCAGCTATGCTTGGTGAAGTGGCCGCCAAATGCTACTCGTTCTGTGACTCCTCAGTGTCCCTTCCCCGGCAAACACACGAGAATTCATTCATAGTCTCCAGGAAGAAAATCACACACATTGCTGTGAGACCTGCAATCTGAATATCAAACTCTAGGTCAAAAGTGAGGATGTTTGTGATATAAACTAACTTCTATCAAGACAGGGGAAAAAAACCCATATATTACTGTTCCAGATTTCCTGGACATGATGGAATTTGCTTAAATGAAGTCTCAATAAACACCTTTTTAAGTCTTTGTATGGAAAATCATCACTTGGGTATTTATAACCACACCCAAGATTTTCAGTACAGCAGGGAAAAACAAGTTCCTGAGAGTCACGTGACTACAAAGTTACTTTTGACTGAGCCCTGGCTTTGCAGGGCTGTCGCTGAAACAAGTATGAGAAATTATATTTGATGTGTTCTGATTCCAAGGATGCCCGGTGGGTTTTAGATGGATGCTGTCTTAATTAAATTTCTGATATGTGCTTATTTTCTCATCATTTGCTTCCAAAGGGCAGATGCAGGAAGAAAAAAAAAACACTTAACTGTTTGAGGCATATGACATAGACAGCTGTGGTTTCTATGTTTTGAGGTATGGAGACCACTGAGACATTGAAAAGGCCCTAGATATGCATGGTTTACAAATTGTAAGCAATATTATTGGAGAGTAAAACAATTTGTAGTATACTAGGTGATGCCACAATCATTTTATTTTTAAAAAACAATTTAATAACTATAAAGAGTTATTAGAAGAATACTTTCTTTTTGTTCTTAATTTTCTACATCAATCATGGTCACAGCAAAGTTATCAAACTGATATCAGTCAGTCGGCTGTGGTTTTAATGTTTCTGCAATGTCTAGATGTGACTGGAAGGAGTGGGGAGGCTGATATTGGGATATCACCTGATATCGCCTCACCTCTCCTTGCCTCTCCTTCTCTCCTTTCCTCTCTTCTCCTCTCTCCTTTCTCCCTCCATCCCTCCCTCTCCCTCTCCCTCTCTTAAAATTTTTTCTCTAAAACTAAAAATTACAAAATAATAACAACTCCTCCCTGAAATTATTTAAATCAAATAAAGATACTCTATAGGCAATAAATAATATTAACCTCTACATATAAAATTTTGCAAACTTACCTTGAGTCTCACTAATTATATATTTTATCTGTTCTTTCAATTAACCTAACATGGATACCTAATATGTCAATATATGCTTTGAGGAATATAGAGATAAATACTGCTGATATCTGTCACTCAAATTCAGGGCAGCCAGGGAGAAAGGTAATGAAATCTCAAGGTCCCAAAGGTTATGATGGTGTCCTGGAGTGTGGCTGGGACTCAGTGGGAGGGCAGTTTGTTCCCTAGGAGAGACCAATGAGTCCTGTGATAGGCAGATGAGTAAGATGGGTGATGGAGATAAAGCCCAAAGACAAATGACACAGCAAGAAAACACACACGGGACCTCCATTTTTATTAGCCTTATCTTTCTACAAACATCTGTAGGCTGTACTTAAATATTTGTCTATATTACACAGTGGAGCTCACAAAATTCAGAGGAACCTGAACTCCAGAGTTTGTGAGGAATGCAAAAGGCAGTCTGAGGTCAGTCCTTGAGGACAGTTTCTTTGGAGCCAGGAACTGTCAGAGAGGAACATCCCAGATCCAGCCCATGCTACGACTCAGGGGTTAAAACTCTTCCACCTTTCCCTGGTATGAGGCCCAGCATAGGATAAAACAAAGCAAGGACTCAGAGACCCAGCACTCTCATTTAGGAGCCTGTCACTTTGAAAATGTCATTGTCTTTCCACTCTAGGCTCCAGGCTATGAAACAAAGTGAACTAGATGCCCCACTGCATGGCTACCAGCCATTATACCTAGGTATAGTGGTTACATTCCTATCATCCTAGAAGCTAAAAGGATCAGGAGTCTAAAGTATGTTGGCTATATACCTTGTTTATACCAATGTGTAGACCAAGTTTGAGGCCATTCTAGGCTGCGTGAGATATACCACCACAAATGCACTCTCAGTCAAAGATAGCCATTCCATCTGCTATGGAATGAAAAGTTGGCCTGATATTTATTATATTGGCTGGTTAAAGTTAGAAGCACGTCATTAAGGAATCAGCGAAGCTGATAGGGATAGAGAGGTTGGGGACTGGGAGAAGATTCTGGCATTCAAGGTTTCTGTTAGCTCAGCCAAAGGTTGCAGAGGACACTGCAGGCATCTTGGCAGGAGAGGGTGCATGCGACTGTGGTGGAAACAGTGGTAGAAGAACAAGTGAAAGGACACGGTGCCTCTCCAAGGTGAGTGTAGAGGATGAAAGTTTTCCACTGGCCAAGAGCCATAGCATTGCCCTTGCTCACAGCAAAGCTGTCCCTAGACAGTGATGGGGCAGAGGCAGGTGAGAGAAAGGATACAGAAGCAGGCTCACCTAAGAGACACAACTGAAACTGTCCCAAACTATAGCTAACCCCTGTTCTAGCGACTTTTTAAAATATATAGCTATTATTATTTTTTAATCTGTGTGTATACACATACACATAGGGGTATGTGTTCCCAAAGCTACAGCTTCACAGAAAAGCCCATTTGAGCAAGCGAATTTATCTGGAATTAAATGCAGCTACACAGTGCTGAAGCCTGAGCATTCTTCCTAGATATTCCACAACCAGAGTACCCTTAGTGTTCGCTCTAGTAAAAGTGTTAACGGTTGGACCACTGTCTAACTTAAACCTTTTACAGGATACTCTTGAGAATATCCATGGACCAAATGCTTTGTCAGACCCTCATGTGAGCTGCAGTTCTCCCTCATATCCTGCTTCTTTCCTCTGTATTGCGCATAGGTTACCCCTATTTCTTAACAAGCCATTTGCCCCTCTAACTCTGCCTCAGCACCTCCTACAGAGGCATACCATGCATTGATGGAACAGAACTCTAGTGGGAGTGCAGGTCTTCTCCATGCCAACCCTGGGCCCCACATCAGCTCTCTCTCCTTGGACCTGCAGCCTGAGAGCCAGGCTAGCTCTGCACCTACCCCAGCTCCATCACCAGCAACTTTCCCAGAGGTGACCAACGAGCCTTCCTCACCAGTCGTTAGAAAGAAACAATCCTCCTCTCCGTCTCCATAGTGTTCATAGGGGAAACTGGTGGGAAGGGTTGAATACGTCTATACCTGGGGAAAATGTGTTTTTAGCTCTTTAACCTCTGGAGAACACAGTGAGCTGTCAAGACTGGCAATGCCAAAATACTAACAGGTGTTGGAGGAACCGTTGGATGGAGATTATTAATCTACGATCTTGAAGAAGGCACTGGTCTCTATGTGTATACACATGCCCCAGATAAGAACATCTAACTGTTTTTCTGTCATAATTAGTGAAAGAGACCCCAGGCATCTCTGGGTAAGCCCTGCTGAGTGGCTGCCTCCTTTGCTATGCACAGGGGCTTCTGTGAGGGATAAAAAAGTCTATTATAACCTCCTGCTATATAACATTTAACTTCACAGAGGATGCCTACCAGAAGTTTCACCTTCTGCTTTACCTTTTGCATAGACAATTTTTCCAGTCTATAGGACCGCTAGTTGCATGTCCTCCACTGCCAAAGATACTGCTTTTCTCACCCCAGGAGATTCCTCATTTAAAGAAAATAACAAGATTTTGAACGTCAATGAGAGCCTTTTTGTCTTTCCAAGTTTCCCACCCCCACCTTGTGAACGCATATATTCATGCATGTGCCTGCCCATGGGCATGTGTGTGTGTTGTCTGCAACTACTAGCAGAAAGGGCATTGAAGAAATTAACTTATACAGATATTCTGGTTAAATAGCAGTAGCCACTTTGCCTGACGTTCTGATTTGGGCCCCTGGAGTGGTGGTTGGGAAGATTATACAGGGCCAAGAACATCTCTTGATAAAGCTCACATGAAAATACTCTAGAGTGATCTTGAATTCCACCAGCTTTCATAGGCAACTAGATCAAGGTTCTTACTCAAGGTCAATGAAACCGAGGAAAGTCATCTGATTAGAAAAGACAAACCAAACTGAGACGCACATTGCGTTGTAATTCACTGCCAATGCCTTTTGTCCAAATTCACTCAGTTGACCTTTGGGGATCTGACAGATACCATCCATCAAAGTTCTGATTTAAAACACCTCTACTGCAACACACACTGGAAACCTTCTGATGACCTTTCAAGTAATCAAATGTAATTAGCAAACACACTCTGGAGTATCGATGGCCTTTATGGAGCAGGTGGCAGATTGGAGCTAAATCTTTGACACCGTAATGAGCAAAAGAACAACAGAATCCACCGGGTTGAGGCTGCGTCATATTTTCTGTTAAAACGGATTAAAACTCAAAGCAATAAAACTCATACCGTTTAAAGTTAGACATAACAATCGGTATCAGTATGTGGAATGGAGATTCTTACAAGGGTTTGAGTGTTCTTGATCAGTCAGGCTTTAAGAAAATGATATATGTGAGGAACACGCTCGTAATTGAGGTGATATTTTTAACATTCACCCATAGTGATGGGGCACATGTCAGTAATCCCAGCACATATAAACTGAAGTCAGAAAGATGAATTCAAGGTCAGCCTCAACTACAAATCTAGTTTATGACCAATATGGGCCACATGAGAACCTGCCTCAGAACAAGAGCTATGAGTTAGCAATGTCACCATGATATTTAGACTTGCAGGATTGTTAACAATTTTGGCATAAAAAAATGGAAGGATGGGAGTCACTAATTTGAGTGGGTGGATGCAATAAATGTTCCTCAACTTCTTCTTCAGGCTTTCTACTTCTTCCTTGAAACTAAAAGTTGCATGGTTTCTTAAGGGGAGGGGAGTGAAAAGAAAATTTAAACTGAAATGTAATATCTTAATATAGAGAGTGTGACTTAGGAAAAAAAATGTTATTATCACCAAAAAGAACCATATACTAAATAGAATAGTCCAGAATCCTGAGAACAAAGTGAGATGTGATTACTGTACGTTAAGATGCTAGCAGCAGCCTATGAAAGCCTGCTGGAGCTCCAACTGGGAGTGGCAAAGAGATGACAAGAGAAGCAACACTATGTGCCATGCTCAGCAAAGATGGGTTTTCTGCTTATCTCGTAGACATGGTGCTCTAGCCCTCGCATTTCAAGTGGAAACACAGAAAACTGGTGAAATATCACAAATCACTATAAATACCAAACTGGGATATAAGTCTGTCTACCAAACTGACTGCTGCCAAATATATGAGTCTCATTTGGTTTGATTCATGAGCTTTCTTTGTTGCCTGTCTAGTGACGGTGGGCGTCACCATCCACCTGGCTCTTACTGAAACTATCCATTTCATTTTGAGGAAGCTGAAGAGTTTTTGCACAAGTAGACTTCACAGGAAAGGTAGGGAGCATGG
Source organism: Rattus rattus (assembly GCF_011064425.1). Classification (NCBI taxonomy): domain Eukaryota; kingdom Metazoa; phylum Chordata; class Mammalia; order Rodentia; family Muridae; genus Rattus; species Rattus rattus. The sequence continues at coordinate 149,528,389 of NC_046155.1, forward strand.
TCTCCATCTTACTGAGCATAAAAGATTGACTGAATTTAATTGAACTTACTCTTATACAGAGATATTCAGTAATGCAATATTCAAGCACAGCCATTAGACTGTTAGGTTAATAAAGAATGCTAGTGAGTAGAAAGATGGAATACAGCTACAGTGTTCCTCCTGGCCAACATTATTGATCAGGCCTAAGCTGTTAAATGAGCTGCTGTTTTGGTTCAATAGCTTACAAGCTATGTTTTGTGCCAAGGTGCTTACTTACCTGGGAGAACATTAATTTTGATAATATGGAGCCCAAGTCCCATAGAGAAGGTGGCAATGTGAGAGGTGCTTGATGGTGATTGTCACCACTGTCATTGTAAAAAGAGAGTAGAAAACAATGATAAAATTGCCTCTCCTTCTAAATAAAATTTTATAGTGGCAACCACAAATTCAGCTGTAACTAAACCAAAAAAAAAAAAAATGACAAAATGAAGCCATATCATCTAGGCCAAATCACTGACATGATGAAGAGCCCGTGTCCTCCTGGAATTGCAGGAGAATGCTAGGGAGATGGCTCTGTTGACAAAGCACTTACACAATCCTGGAGACCTGGGTTTCTATCCCTAGGACTTACAGAAAAGGCTTCCAAGGCTGAGCACACCTGTAATCACATCCCAGGGGCCAGCCTAGCTGGATCAATGAGCTCCAAGTCCAGTGCAAGACCAGGCTCTGAAAAATAAGGCACAATTCCAGCAGGGATGGAGAGAGGTTTGTGAAATCCGGCCTCTAGCTGAAGAACTACTGGCAGCTGATGGTTTCTGGTGGAGAGAGAGTCAGTTTCCTTCAGGGATGTAGTCCATAGTAGGCTGCCCACTCCAGCCTATCAGTGGGTTGAGCGACAATACAGGAAGCCAGCAGGGGAGAGTAGCGGTAGGGGGAATGAGAGACGGTGAAGAGGAAGTAGTAGGAGTGGATTTGATCAAAACACATCATATGATGTATGAAATCTTCAAACAATAAATTTACTTAACAAGAGAAGTTATAAAAATGTAAATTTTTAATTATAAAATCAGTAAATAAAAGACAAATTATAGAGAATTTTAAGACAAAAAGGAGAGATGGAGAACAGCAGTGGAAAGCAATAGCTAACACTGACTCTCACCCACACACATACAGGCACATGGACACAGGAAAAGCTGTGCACACCACATGAGCCCGCACATTCAACACACACAGGTGCACACAGTATTGGGTGGGGAGTAGCTTTCTCTCTGTCTAAAAGCCTATTTGCAAAACATAGTACATATAAATAAAATGACACAAAGCACATACGTGCAAGGAAAGATATATAAAGTTTTAAATTGTGTAACATTTTCCATATTTTTATTCTTTTGATCTTAAAGGAGAGAAAAATGTTAAAAATAAAAACATCTGAGCAATCAATATGATAGTTTCTAGTCTACTGATATTTTTAAGGCTTTGACCATGTATATAAGTAATTTATTATAAATGAGTTCTAATGGGATAATTTCATACACGCAAAATTTACAAGCAGTCCAGGATGCTTTCTCAAATAAGTCCAACCCAGTTTCTTCTAACAGTAATATCAGCGATGACCTCTGTGATTGGTCAAAACGAATCCAACACCACAGATTGGAACATTGCTATTAACAAAGTCGTATAATCCACTTCTATCTGATTTTGTCATTAATGCCATCATCCCCTCCAAGATGACTTAGCACTCCCAAGCATGGATGACTCCAGTGTTCTGCTGTCACAGAGAACTCCTGAAATGACAAAGCCCAATATTTTGTCTGGCTATGCACTCCTCATCTTCCTAATTGGATGATGGGAAAATGTCAAGTCCAGGGTACTTGGTGATGTTTTATTTTATTACCCTCTACTTTCTGTCACATTGTTTAAGATAAAGATTTGTGGGACTTGAATGATGGTTCAGCATTTCCAGAGCACTGGCTGATCTTTCAGAGGGCACAAGTTCAATTCTCAGCACCCATGTGACAGCTCACAACTGAACTGTCTGTAACTCTGGTTCCAGGGGAGCTGCCAACTTCCAAGGGCACTGGCACAAACACAATTCACAGAGATAGATGCAGTCAAAACACTGATGCACTTAAAATAAAATAAATCATTTTTTTAATTAAGAACTTCCTATTTTGGTTTTGGTTAAAGCAAAACTGGAAGCATGCCCATGAGATAGGAAAAATGAAAAGATACTGTACAGCTGAAGATGCTAGAAGAGAGAAAATGGAGAACAAAGCCATTTTGACTAGGGGATATGGAAAAGGCAGAGATTTCAAGGTAATGTAAGAAAAATGAAGGTATTAAGAAACGAATCCCTACAGCTCTTTAGCTTAATGGAGTGAGGCATCAGGAAGATAAAAGCCCTAAAGAGGGCGGGAAAAGGCTGAAGAACAAAGGATTGTTGTTCTATTTACCTGTAACAGTGCATCCTCATGTGCTCAGAGAGATGCAGCCAAGGAAGGATGCAGGGTGGGGGGCATCCTCATGTGCACAGAAGGATGCAGCTGAACCCTGCTGGAGGGATTCAGAGAGAAAGAAAAGGAGGGAGGGAGGGAAGGAGGGAGGGAGGGAGGGGAGCACCAATGGTTCATTGATGTCTGTGATGGAAAAGAAATCCAGAATCTTCTAGGTTTCCGTTACAAAAAGGTTACTGAGAATACTTCCTTGTAACATCAACAAGGGGGCCACCTGAAAGGCTCCATATGTAGATTACATGAAAATGAGCTTAACTAAAATTAATAATGATGATGATGATAATGATAATGATAATGATAATAATAATAATAATAATAATTTTAAACTACTGGAAACCCAAAGGCCCCAAACTAACTAGATTATTCATTGATTAAGAATAGAACATAAAAATAAGATAGACTTAAAGGAATGAATTTTCTTACAAGGGGTTAAGAAGCTGATTCCAACTCGAACAGCCAGAATGCTTATATTAACTAAACATATTTTTACGTAGGAGGAGTATAAACCATTTGGAATCTGTCCTTCGGCCCAAATCTTCCTCATTTTTAGGCTCCTGTGGCATTCATGGAAGTCATCTAGTTCATTCCCAATGGATCTAGATTTGCCCTTAAGTCCCCACCCACTGTGATTCTACAACATTCTATTAAGACTGTTGTTTTACTGTCAACCTGACAAAACCATGAGTCTCTTTGGTATATTGGCAACTGAGAGGTTTCCAGACATGGCCATGCGTATGGGGAATTGTCTTAATTGTTGATTGAAATAGCCCAGTCTACCGTGGATGGTGCTACCTCTGGGCAGGCAGTCCTGTGTTATGTAAGAGAGCTGGGTGGCAAGTAAGCATAGTCCTCCAATGGTTCTTCTCCAGGTTCCTGTACTGAGTTCCAGCTCTGACTTCCCTCAGTGACAGACTATGGTGGAAAGTGTGAGGTGATACAAACCCTCTCTTTCCCAAGTTGTCTTTGGGCTTGGTAATTATCACAGCAACAGAAAGCAAACCAGGACAACCAGCATCACCAAGGAAGTGATAAGGGGGCACAGACAGAGACCAGATCTTACCTGCACAGCACTCTTCTGATATTACACCTGCCCCACAAGAGACAGGGAATGAGCATGTGCTAATTAACTTACTGACTGATACAGTACAAAAAGGGCAGCTTGCTAAAAGACTGTACCAGAAGGAAATACTGGATTAGGAACTCGAGCCATTCTACTATCTGGGTTACAGAATGTGAGGCTATTTTTTTTAATATAAAATTTTTATTTATTCTCTGGGAACTTCACCTTATACGCCCTAATCGCATCTACTTCCCAGTCCTTCCATGTCTGTTCCCTCCTTCAGACTTCCTTCCCCCCCCAAAAAAAAACCAAAACAAAAACCTAGTAAAAATAAAAATATTTTTAAAAGTTCAATTTGTGTTACCAATATGCTCACTGGAGCACACTCAAACTCTCAGTGGCCTGCACCTTAAATAAAACTGAGTCATCCCCCTCTTCTGCACCTCTACCGGAAGCCCTCAACTGTAGAGAGCCCCTCTTCAGCATCCGCATAACACTTTCAAGAGTTCTCTTTGGTAGCTACTGTCTCACCTGTTACCTTCATCATTTGGGGGAAAGGAGCATCACAGAAGACTTCAATGAATGTGAGATTCTTTACTCTGTGTGTGTGTGTGTGTGTGTGTGTGTGTGTGTGTGTGTGTGTGTGTGTTTCCTTGTTCCCTCTGTCTCCTAGTTATTCACAGTCCTTATCACCAGGAAAAGGATGAGCTAACATCTCTGGGCAACTCAGGTAGGTTGTACCTAACATAATCTTTGCAAGAATTAGAAGGGGGGATGTAAAAGTAAAATGAAAGGAAAGAAAGCGTAGGGACTGTTGATGGCCAACCACCTCTGTGGAGCTTACAACTCTAGACGGAAACAGCAGCATGTGGGTGAGGAGGAAAAGGAAGTTTCCTCTCAGATACCTCCCTTAGTTACCAGAACATTCTGAGGTAAGCAGGTAGACCAGGGAAATGGGGAAAACCCACATCTAGCATGAGTTGTTAAAATGAGGTACGATTGTCTAAGGTTGGATTTGTCAGAAGAGAGAGTTATGTATGACGCTTCCCCACAACTCCCTCCAAAACACAAGGCTACCTTAATAGAAATTAAAGTTCATATAAAGCACAGCAGGATACCACACTAAGATAAGGAGAGGAGTAACTCCGGGGAACAAGAAACTCTTCTAGCTCAGTTCTCCTGAAGCCTGGCACTTACAATGTACAATTGAAACTAATTCACTGGTAAGTACACTGGCAGATTTGGAAAGCATGAGCAATCCATCTGCTACAAGCACCAGTGTAAACACTATTCTTCCCTGCTTTGGGGACACGTATAATTTGTATTTTTCCCTGCACATTTCCCCTGCTTCATTTCACATTTTCCAACTTAAAAAAAAAAATCCTAGTCCTTGGCAGTGCCTGTGCTGTCTTTTCTTGCATTTAATCGCTGATGTTTGGGAAGCCAGGCTTTCAGCCGACTGACTGCCTTCTCTTTCAGCAACGGTGAACAATACACAGGATCATGAAAACAGGCACGGCATTGTAAGCCATCCAGCCACGAGGCACTATAGGTATTCCTAACCATTAGACCTCACCTAGGTTTCATCAAATTCCCAGTGTCGCAGTGTTTGCTGCTCGGGGAATCTTATGTGTTTTCATTACGATATTCAGTGCTTATTCTCAGAACTGGCTGGCTGGGTTGACACTGTGATTATTTTGCACAGTGCAGGTGTGCGCACATTCAAATCAAACATTCAAATTCTCAAGAACGGCTCCACAGCTATGAAGTATCAAGCCTGAGGCCCCAATACGGGACAATGGGCATCGAATACAAACTGGCTTTCTAAGAGTTGTCTTATTTCACTAGAAAATTGATCCTTAGCAGATAAGAGATGGAATGATCCACACAGCTGCAGCTTACATTTTTATCTTTGAAGATATGGAAAAATATGCTAATGACATTGATTATTATTTATTGAGAATGCAGAAAATGGAGCTGCCTAGACCATACCGATTTGGGGAAGTTCTGGGTTGGTCTTCATTTGTAATAAGATTATATACATTTGAGTCCACCAGGCTCTGCTCACAGGCCGTGCTAAAGGCCAATAGCCAAAAGAAGTTCATTACCAACACAGTCAAGCAAGAACTGACGAAACTGCCCCTTCGTCAGAACAGAAGTCTCACCAGTGGTGCCTACTGCAGCATGGCTGAGTGTTTATTTAGACGGTAAACAAACAAAGAGTAAAAAGCATGATAAGGTGGGGATGAACCTAGAACCTTCCACACAGAGTTGTTAAACTGTGGTAAAAAATGATACTTATGACCAGGAGTTGTAGCAGTGAGGGGCTAGAGCTGAGAACATGGTTCAGAAGAAGCGTGGATTTGCTCCAAGCTATGCAGCTACCACCTCACTTTGGCCACTCAAGGCCCAAGACAAGGCTGACCCTTGAGCATCCGAAGGAGAAGCCAAGTTCTTAAGTTCTCTGAGCTATGAAAGGAAAACTTAAAATTTATTTTCAATGGCCCTTGCTGACTGTATTTAAAGTCTTAAATTAGAAAAATAACAAGCCAACAACAACAGCAACAACAACAGAATCTACAAAAGTTTCCAATTCCCTGGCAGATGGCAAATCCTAGTATGAATATCCCAGAAGGCAATGACATAGTAAAGTCTAAGGCTGAGAAAGAAATACAGAAATCCAATCCTATCTGTGAGGCGTATGCCTATGGTAACTGAGATAATACTGAAATGAAAACAGTGTCCTGGCCCAGCCTCTCTGTTGCCAAAGCCCTGTTTATTTTAGTGCCCTAGGCTGTCTTCTTGCTTACATATTCAACAACCTTAAATTCTGAATTAATGATCGAGCATGCAAATATCTCCGTCTTCATAAAACTGTTATTCAGTTAGATAATTAAAAAAAAAAAAATACTTCAACCGACCAAAGCTTTTGAAGGAACAGAGGGAGAAGAGGAGGAGATGGGATGCTGTGACCTTTCTGTAAAATACTTGTTATCTTGGGAGTGAATTTCCTCTAGTGTAACACTTCTAAGACAATGGAGATAGAGATGAGATTAAATTCCTTCTGCCAAATTAACGTCCCCAGCTGCTATAAGTAAAGTGCACTGTGATAAGCCAGGGATCTGGTTGCCAGTGTAGACTCAGAGCAAGGATCCCAGGACAGGCATGGCTCAGAGATCGCCAGTCTGCAGGAATAGCCGTGCAATGGTAGCTGGTGACTGAGGCCCATAGCGGTTCACACAAACAGTCACAACTAAACAAATTCCAATGTGCTGACCTGTCCAGGAACGACGCTTCCACTGTTCTTATAAAAAGAGGCAAGAACTGAACACTTTGGAGTCATCCCAATAAGGGTTTCAGAGGTAGCCTGATGGGATACACAAGCTACATTTCTAGGGCCCTTCGTGTATTCCTTAAAGATATGATGTCCTATTTCCCTTTCTGTTGTTGTGATAAATTACTCTGGCCAAAAGTAACTCTGGGAAACAAAGGGTTTACTTGGTTCATATTTCTAGGCCACAGTACTTCACTGAGGGGAGTCATGGCAGGAACTTGAAACAGAAACTATGAAGAAGAACTTAAAATTCATTTAGTGGCCTGTGCAGGCTGTTTTTAAAGTCTTCAATTAGGAAATAATCAGACAACAACAAAAACAAAAACAACAAACCCACAAAAGTTTCCAACCCTCGGCCAGATGGCAAATCCTAGTACGAGTGTCCTGGACAGCAATGACGTATGAAAAGAATGTGAAAGAATCCAAAGATTTAAAGCAATATGTAAAAATTGTTAAAGTATAAAAATGAGGACTTTACTGGCTCATTCTCAGGCTCATACTGAAAGAGCTTGTTACAGTGTCCGAGACTACCTGCATGGAAACAGTGCCACCGACAGGGGGCTTCAGACACCAATGTAAATTTGTCAATTAATAACCAAGACAACCCTCCACAGACATCCCCTCAGGTAGGCCAGATCTGCATCTGTGCAACTCCTTCAGTAAGGCAAAGGACACTGCCATCAGGACAGGATGGCAATCCACAGATTGGAAAAGACCTTTACCAATCCTACATCTGCTAGAGGGCTAATATCCAATACATACAAAGAACTCAAGAAGTTAGACTCCAGGGAATCAGATAGTCCTATTAAAAAATGGGGTACAGAGCTAAACAAAGAATTCTCAATGGAAGAATACTGAATGGCTAAGAAGCACCTAAAGAAATGTTCAGCATCCTTAGTCATCAGGGAAATGCAAATCAAAACAACCCTGAGACTCCATCTCACATCAGTCAGAATGGCTAAGATCAAAAACTCAGAGGACAACAGATGCTGGTGAGGATGTGGAGAAAGAAGAACACTCCTCCATTGTTGGTGGGATTGCAAGCTGGTACAACCATTCTGGAAATCAGTCTGTCAGTTCCTCGGAAAACTAGACATAGTACTACCTGAGGACCCAGCTATACCACTCCTGGGCATATACCCAAAAGATGCTTCAAAATATAGTAAGGACACATGCTCCACTATGTTCATATCAGTCTTATTTATAATAGCCAGAAGCTGGAAAGAATTCAGATGTCCTTCAACAGAGGAATGGATACAGAAATGTGGTACATCTACACAATGAAGTACTACTCGGCTATTAAAAAACAATGACTTCATGAAATTCATAGGCAAAATGATGGAACTAGAAAGAATCATCCTGAGTGACGTAATCCAGTCACAAAGAACACACATGGTATGCACTCACTGATAAGTAAATATTATCCCAAAAGCTCAGAATACCCAAGAAACAATTCACAGACCATATGAAGCTCAAGGAAGACCAAAATGTGTATGCTTTAGTCCCTCTTAGAAGGGAGAACAAAATACTCACAGGAGGAAATACAGGGACAAAAAATGACACAGGCCATTCAGAGACTGACTCGCATGGTAATCCTGCCCATATGCAGCCACCAAACCCAGTCACTATTGCTGACGCCAAGAAGTGCTTGCTGACAGGAGGCTGGTATGAATGTCTCCTGAGAGGCTCTACCAGAGCCTTACTGATACAGATGAGGATGCTTGCAGCTAACCACTGGACTGAACAAGGGAACCCCAATGGAGTAGTTAGAGAAAGGGCTAAAGGAGCTGAAGGAGTTTGCAACCCTACAGGAAGAACAATATCAACCAATCAATTTCCCCCGCAGAGATCCCAGGGACTAAAACACCAACCAATGAGTACACATGGAGGAACCCATGGCTCCAGCCACATATATAGCAGAGGATGGCATTATCTGGCATCAATAGGAGGAGAAGCCCTTGGTCCTATGAAAGCTTGTTTCCCCAGTGTAATGGAAGGCCAGAGAGATGAGGTGGGAGTGGGTGGGTGGGAGTGGGAGCATCTTCATAGAAACAAGGAGAGGGGAGGGGGAGGAGGGAGAAGGGGGTAACATTTCAAATTTAAATACATAAAATATCCAATAAAAAATAAAATTTAAAAAAAAATAAAAAGAAATGGTAAAAGGAATAAAGCGAGGATCTACATTCCAGACTTATATTTAAACTCTGTTATGATTTAGCTGTGTATGTGTAAGTGAGCATTGCTTCACCAGTACCACAAAGGAATAATGCTGTGACACAGCGGCCAACTGGTGCTCAGACAGGTTGCTCATCTTGCCAGAATTAGTACCAAACGCTCAGCTACTGAAGGGTAAAGCACACAATTCTTAGGTGTACTGCCAAAGCCTTCTATCAAACTAACTGAGAAAACAGTACTCCTTGAGGTATTCTGATGACCCAGAAAAAAAGAGCTTTGTAGAAAATATATAGGAATACTTGTAAGACATTGCTAATGGTATCAGCAACCAGATGAACACAGGGCTTGTGGGACTGAATTCACACTATGTTAGGTTGTTCCATTTTGACTCAAAAAAAAAACCTAAAATATGCCCCCAAAAATCTTAAAGTCAGAATTCATCTTTTTATGATCAAATAGCAGAAGAAGCCAAGGGGAATTATGAAACATGTGAGGAAACATCGTTTCTTTAGACCACAGAGCATTCCAACAGTCAAACAGAAAAGCAAAGGCACGTGTCCTATGTGTGCTCCCGGTGGAAGTGTTAAAGCGGCACGGTCTGGAAGGCGGATCATCCAGGTTTTGTAAGCACAGGCAAATCCCAATCTTTTGTCTTTTAGTTTCTCTGCTAACTGTGGATCAGTATGATGTGCTTTTCAGGACCAAGAAGCCCTTTCTGGAGAATTCTCAAGGAAGGCAAGTATTCCAATTACAATATTTAAAGATGCCCTGGCATCATTCCAGTCCCTTTACATGTGTAAATTAATTTATCCTCAGAGAAATGATACAGTATAAATTACCATTACTCTCCTCTTTGCAGAGGATAAATGAGAGAAAACAAGGTACAAGAAAGTTAAACAAGTTTCTCAACGTAGTGCTAATAACTAATCATGTAACAGAGAAGGGACTTTAACTTGGGCAGTCTGTCTCTAGAGCTCTGCTGTATAGGCTGTGATTAGATAAGAATAGGTATGACCTGGGTCAAGCTAGTTGAGAAGGGTTACAAAGGGAAAAGGTAAATTAAACTGAATTAAAATTAAATGGGGTAAAAGTCACCCAGGTTAGAATGTCTTTGGCCTTTTTACTATAATGAGAGAATGCTTCAGCCCTCTGGGGTTTCTTTCTTATCTATTACAAAAGTAATTTTGAGCATTTCCAACCAAACATCAGAGACCATATTGGGAAAATTCTGCATTTGCTCTGTACAAATGCCAAGCCTACCAAATCTAGGTTGTCTGCTTCTCTTACAGAGGGCTTTACCGCCCCAACATTATACTTTAAGGTATAAACAGTATCTGTAGTTGTCTGCTTTATTGATACAGGCTTGAGAGAGACAACAAAAGTTTTCATTTTAAATAGCTGTGAGAGTATCGCTAGAGCGTGACATTGACATCAGGAATGAGGCAATGACTGTCACCTGGAACTTATTAGATAAGCAAAATAATAATCTCCACTCCAGACCAAAGACATCAAGGACTCGGGATGTCTCTTGTCCCCTAAATACAGACACCAGAAGACTATGATGCAGGTGGAGTTCCTGAACACTAGAGTATATACTGGACATCATAGTCTAAAGGCTCAGAAGGACAAAACAGAAGATGAAAGGTCAAACCATGAGGGTGACAGCAGTTAAATAACCGGCCAAGTCTAGTCTGTGACTTTACTGCTAAGTGAAATTTCAGTTTAAAATAATTTCAGCTATTTCAATTCACTGCAAATTCTTCCCCTTCTTCCGTTTTCTTTTTATTGGATTTTTTTATTTCTCTGAATTTTAAATGTTATCCCTATTCTCCTCCCCCTGCTTCTATGAGGGTGCTCCCCCACCACTCCTGTCTCACCTACCTAGCATTCCCCTTCACTGGAAGTGAAGAGGAGGAGGTATATTGGGGGTGGGGGAGAGTTCCCATAAGGAGTGAGAGGAGTGAAGGAGTTGGGCATGGATATAATCAATATACATTGTGTGCATGTATGTTGTTAAAGAATAAATAAAATACTCAACAAAAGATAAAATAAAGATGAAGAATCTATTGACTATATACAAGAGGACTGATGCTATAAATCACAGGTGGAGGAAACATGGTAAAGTAGTATGTGATCAGGCAGAAAGCTATAGTAAAGATCTGAAATATGCCCGCCCAAGACCTATGCATTAAAAGCTTTCTTCTCAGTTACAACAGACGTGGAGCCTAATGAGAGGAATTTAGGCCACTTGGGGCAAGTTCTCAGAATATACCGGGACCTCAGCACCTCTTCTTTCATTTCCCTTTCTAGTGATAGGAATGCAAAAATACTTCCTCTACTGCATGTGACCGTCATAGTTCCTTGTCACAGACTGAATGCCTTAGGGCAACTAGCCATGAATCCCCCCAACTGTGAGTCATAATATACTGTTCTTCCATTTAAGTTGACACTCACAGGCACCTCATGTCTTGTAAAAAAAGTAACACAGGGAAGATGAGGGGGATTGGAGGCAGCCTGAGAAATCTTTCTGAAACTTCCAATAACTTGTTAGACTCACAGATATGGAGTTCAGATCTAGCCATGAGGAGCACCATCATGTGATGCCCAAGAAAAAAAAATGCAACCAAGATGTGTCAAGAAATCCAGAGCACCTTGTCACAATAGAAGACATTCTTTTGAGAATATGAAATCATTTCAGAGACTGCCAGGAGACAATCTAGGATAGGCTAAGGCTAGCAGGATAGGCTTCCTGGAGGTGGCCCAACATTTTTGCATGGTCTATGGTGGGTGAGCTTGATGGTAAGGGTTCAAAGGGACTTCATCTCAGGACTGTCTCTTGCAGATGCTATGCCTTTCCTGTCATTATTAAATTATGTAACTATCCCTGAGCATTAGCCCACACTATTAATCAGATTTCCTGCAGATCAACATAAAGATAAACTTTCATGAATTAATAATTCAGTGAATTAATGGTTCTATAGAATTTCTGATTTGATTCAAATAATTTTAGGACAAAGATTGTAAGAGATGGTTTTAGTTGCTTTGCTAGAAAGATGCAATAAAGTTAGAATCAAGAATAGATTATACCCACTCCTCATAATAGTAAATAAAGGCTGCAAAAAAGAAGAAATATGCTAAGCTTTTATAATTACACTAAAAATAAAAATAGACTTGGGACAAACTTGTATGCACGGAAAGATATTTAGGGCCAAGGATATAGCCACAGGTGTGCACTATGATGAGGCAAGACCATGTAAAAACTGTTGCTTTGAACTTACAATGAACATATAGAATGAACATATAGAATGAAACACTGCTTTGACCTTATATCAACATCCTTCTGTAACTCCCATTTTATGTAACATTTTATCTCTGAGTTAATTTCCTAAACAACTAATTTCCTAAAGAACTTTTTGTCTAAAGAGGTATAAAAAAGGCCAGAGCAAAAAAATAAAATTGTTGGTTAAATGGTTTAGCTTGGGAAGCTCTGCCCCATTTATCCATCCAAATGTCTATGTCTGTTTTTCTGTATGTACATGAGTAGGTATATGGGTATGTATGTAAGATGCATGAATACTTGTAGAATTGATTGAGACGGACAGGTGGGCCAGGTCAGAGTGTGAGTATATGAATGTATATGTGTCTGTGCATATCTGCTGTGCATAACTGTAAAAAGCATTCTAATTCTTTTCCTTTCCTTCCTCTGTGGTTCACAAAGAGTTAACCAACCTTGCCAGAAAGGCTTCCTGATGCCTGTTTAGAGAAGGGAGTGATAGCAATAGATTTTTTACTTAGTTCCTCACTGCTAAGCAACAGTTGTTAGTTGCCCAAGCCAGTGGTTTTTAACCATAGAATAAGCAAGAAAAGTTTTTAGTTTTTTTTTTTGTTTTTTTTTTTTTTAAGTTATCAGCAAGCATTCAGTATAGTTAGAGAGCTAGAAGTCCAGAGATCATCAGTCTTTAAAGCTAACCCTACATCCAGTCTGATGCCACTTCAAAGCATTCCAGGTCAGGCTGGCTCCTGGCAAGAGACCTTCCTTTGCAGAGTAAAAACAGTGAAAGAGAGCTGTGGACATTTCTCTCCAAGAACTCATGCCCATTTTCTGAGATAGTATCCTGTGCCCTTCATTAAGACCTCCCCTTCATCTATCACATGATTTAAGTATAGTCCTACCCTCACTCTGCAGAGTCGTAAAGCCGTCACAAAGCAGGACAAACTACTTGGGATTTTGTAGCTTCCTGGATACCTGGATATGCAAGTGGTTCAAGGGCCAAGCTCTGAGCTCGACCCAGAATAATGACACTCAGTCAGGTGACACATATGTTGGATGACACAGCATTACTGACAGGTTTGAAGATGGAGGTAGACGCTAAGCAGATATGCTTATGAAAAAGCAAGATAAGAAGAGAAAGAGGAGCTGAGTCCTGGGGACTATACTGCTGAGAGCAAGCCTCACCAAAGAGCTAATCCTGAACTTTGTTATCTCAGGTCATCAGATTTCCCTGCATAAGCCACTTGGGAGCTTGTATTTCTAGCATTTGCATATCAAAGAAACCCTCCCAGCACTACTCATCCATCTGAACACCTCCATTAGCTCCATGTTCCATTGATTATTTTTTTCAGTGAAAGGTTTTCAGGCTGGAAAGTGAATTTGCATGACATCTTGATTTTTCTTGGTTTGTTGACAGAAGGAGATTCATGAGGTAAGAACTAGGAAAGGGGCCAAGGTGAATATCTTAATCTTATTTATCACAAATCTAGTGATTTTTATCAACAAATCACAAAATTAAAAAGTCTAGCCCTAATATGGCTTCATGTTGCTCAGACAAAGAGTGCCTACAAGGAGCTGTGGTTAGCCACAGTTGAAATCAGCATGCCATTAGCCATTTCTTCTCCTACCACCCTCAAAGCTTAAATTCTGGGTACAAGAAACCAGCAGCCTGCTTTCCCCCACAACATAAGTCTTCGATGAGCCAGAGCAAGGCGACAGATTCATGTTCCCTCTGACAATTCTTCCTTAGGCCAGTGACACAGCTCAGTCAGTAAAGGCACTCGCCAACAAAACCGATCACCAGAGTTTGATTCCTAAGACCCACATAGAGAAGGAGAGAACTAGCAGGTGCAAGCCGTCTTCTGATCTCCACCCTTGTGCCGTGGTTCGCACATATAAAAGTCCTAGCATCTGGATTCTTACAGAATCACCCAAGAGGCCCAGACGCTCTGGCATTTTACAGAAGCACAGGATGGGGTGTGGGAACATACAATGAATTGACCCAAATGCCCATCACCTTTCAGAATCAAGATGGTAAAATCTACTTGGCAAGAGACCATGAATGTGGTCTCGACACCACAGGAGCTGATGAATGTGAAAATACCTACCACAGTATCTGAGATGTGAGAGGGATGCGGACTATGCTAATCCCCTTTGGTAGTTGAGTTAGGAGGTAATAAACTAAAGAAAGGGAAGGAGCAGGACGCAAGAGCTGACCCAAATCTTTAAAACTTCTTATTTATGCATGTCTTTTCTGAACTTTTGGATTTTGTTTTTAAACCAAGGTGTTACACAGCCTAAATTTACCTGGAACACACTATATGTAGCCAAGGATGACTTTGAACTTGTGATCCTCCTTCTTCTACCCTCTAAGTGTTGTTAATACAGGCTTGCACCAGTATATCTGGGGATCAAATCCCAGGACTTCTATCATGCCGGGCAAGCTTACCAAGTAAGCTACATTCCAGAACCATTAGATATTTGTAAAAAGTGTAATGCTGGAAACACCATGATGCATGGAAAGGTATCTGGCCTTGAAAAGACCCAAGATTTCGTTTCCTACAGTGACCTCAGGGAGAAAAATCAAACTGATGACGAGGACACCAAAGCAATCTCCAAAACCATCCTGGAAGACAGGACAAGAGGCTTGGGCAAGCCTCGATCTGCTGGTGCACACCTGACGCCGTGAAAGGCTCTGAGTCATTGCTGATGTCTTCTTGGTGCACCCATCAGTCACCAAGTAGACATCGAACAAAACTTATGGCCTGCCACTCTATGGCCGGAAGTGAGACTTCTTGAGAATGTAAAGATTTGTTAGTAAAGCAGAAGAGCAAGAACATGTTTGAATAATTTCTCCAATTAACAAGAATAAGTTATTCTTCATGGATCTACTCCATCCTAATGTAGATGTCACTTCAGAGCAAAGGTTATTTTATTCCTTTGATAACATCATAAAATCTTCACATAGGAGACACCACAAATGAGAACCAGTAGTATGATTTATTATAACTTAAAATGTGTGCACATATACAAACACAGACACACAGACACACAGACACACACACACACACACACACACACACACACACACACACACACACACACACACACCCCTTCTGTCAGGGAGAGTTGACATTTATAGTTTTGGCAGCCCAGGTCTCCTTTTATGGTAACATGGTTTGTTTTTCTTTTTCGAAAAGAAAGCTATGGATTTATTGTGTTCAGCTCCCTACTAACTAAATGAGCGGAAGGGAGAGATTTATAAAGCAAATAAACAGAAAGATTTATGGTTTCTTTCTCAGAGCAGCTGAAAATTATGGAAAAACTCATTGACCTTTCAAGAGAAGAACTTGATTCAGCCAAGCAGAAACTAAGTGTACCTGAGAGGTTTCCAATTAATCCCTTAATTTAAAGTCTTTGTCTTTCTCCAGTAAATATGCTGGGGGCTGCTGAACCCCATTTACTCCCTTTGAAGTGTACTTATCTGTGGGCACTACAGACAGCATTTTCTATCACACTAAGCAGTAAGTATCAACAATACTTGCAATAATTAGGAAATTAGGGAAATGGGGATTAGAAAGAGAAAAGAAACAGAGCAGGCAGCTAAATGGGAGCAGTGGGTTTTGCTGAATAAGCTAGAAAGAAAAAGAGAAGAAGCAGTCTGGGTCATGAAGAGAGGAGGTAGAGAATGAGAGCTGGAAGGTAACTGGGACCAGATCACATGTTCTAGAAGATTCTATCATGAAGTGTTCCAGAATAGACAGGCTTAGAAAGAACCAAACCAGGCTGACTCTATGATGGAATTGTCCCATGTCCACACCAACACAAGATGGTAATGTGAATGCGTCTCCAACTGTTTCTTTCTCAGATATCAAATTGTGCTCACTCGGGACACATGACAAGAGAACCAGTTAAAACAGACAGACACTTCATTAGGAGTCACTAACAACTTTATCTCCAAAATGTTGTTTTGTTTTGTGGAGATAAATACAGTTTGGAATTAAAGCTGATAGAGCTTCTGAGATTTCTTTGTTGACAGCATAACCCTGGGAAAACCATTGATCTTCACGGAGCTGTGGCTTTCTTGGGATAACAATAATGGCCAACTTGTAAATTTGGGAGAATTAACGGATATAAAATAATATAAAGTGTTTATCACAGTAACTAGCATAGAATAGATGCTCAGAAAGATTAACTGTCATCAGAGGCGGATCATCATCCTTTGTCTACCGTGGGGATGAGTGTGACAGAACAGTGACATGGATTGGTATAGAAACAGCTGGATCTGCTATAAGAAGATTCAAGTTCCTTTGCTCCCTCTTTAAAGACAAAGGTTAGGATCCAGGAAGCAGAGAAGTGAGACTCTGTCCCTTAGCTCTCTGGATAACCTTAAGGCTTTCCTCTGTTCTAGACCTCAGTTTCCTCATCTGGACACTGAAGATGTTTCAATTATGCTATAATAAGAAAATTCAAGTTATTATCACAGAAATACAAAAGTACATGAATAAATACTAACAGTGACACTTACTATGATTGAGGTGGCTACGATTGCAGTCAACAATGATTTCCCGAGCAGAGCTGCTGTGCAGCTGGCAAGGCTTGACGATACAGAGCACGAGTAAACGAAGCTGACAGGAGCAGGTGACATCTGGGAGCCCACTGGCCATGCCAACAAGACGGCCAAGTGGGCTGCCAAGTATCTCTTAAGGAAGGTCAAAATGGAAAGAGCCATAGCCTAAGATTAGACTTGGCTTACACACAGGTAAGGCCAAGCTCTGAGTGTGTACATGCCATCCTTGCTCTGGGCCTCAGTCTCCTCACCTGTAAAACAATCTATGAGCCAAAGTCCTACCTTAGAAGATAAAGGGAATATTATCTATTGAAGTGATTTACAAATTGCATTACAAAATGCATTGTGCAAATGTATGCTATTAACATGTTAATTATTCCTATATGCATGCTAAATGATCGTGTTTATCAAATTGGGAAATACAGAAGGACAAACATTCTTTCGTTAACTATTCAATAAACTAAATCTGTCAGACAACTTGTAAAAGAGAAACAACTGGTTTTAGAGGATCTTGCATTAGAAAAAAGTAGTCAAACTTTGACGCTTACCATAGTTACCGCAGAAAATGCTGGCACCTGTCACATCAATACCCAGGAGGTTCTAGGAATTCTTGAGTCTCTAGATATTTTTAGAGGCCTTAGAAGCAAAACACACTTAGGACTGTTTTACAAAGTGTCTCAAATAATGATGATAGGGTTCTCATGTGAAAAAAAGACCATTCCAGGTACAGACCGTTTAAAGGAAACTAAACACTGTCCTACAAGCTTTTCAAAGCCAATAATCATGTAATCCTGAGACCTGGTGTGCAACATGTTTCCAAACATATTTAAACAAGGAATCATGTTCTCATCCTTCTTCAACAAGTAGAAAGAACTGAGAACTGAGAATGTTAGCAGACAACTTAAGCATTAAGTCTGGAGTTTCAACAAGAGGCATTCAACCTTCAGTGGACAAGGCAGAAACACAGGTCAGAGCTGGGGTGGGGATGGGGGAGGGGGAGCTGTAGATACCAATTTGGTTTCTATTCAACAGCCAATAAAATCCTATCATTCTTTGACAATTCACTACAACTGAGGATGATACTATCTAAATTAAAACCGATTGCAAATTCGAGTCAGGATGAAATGGAGACTATGTCTGTTATATATAAAAGCATGTATGTCATATGATAATTTTAACATGTAACCTGAAATTATATGCTTATGTGGTACAGGATATACATAGTTTTATGATTGTGTTACATATGATAGGTAAATAGGTATGTAGGTAGACAGACAGACAGACAGAGATATACATGTATATACATGTGGGTATATATTTACATACATATATACATATATAAACTATCATGGGGAATCAATAAGATATAGATTAATGATGTGGTTGATATAATAAAACTAGGTACTTTCTAAGTGTTTTTGAATCCAGCTAAGCCATGGCCACCCTTTCTCCTCACTCACATAGCTTTCCATGAAAATGCAGTTGAAATTCAAATTACTCTATTCTCTCTTCAAAGATGAGACCCAGAATCCTAAAATCAGATAAATCTGATTCAAATACTTAGCTACCTGGGTGACAGTGCTTTCACTGTTCCTAACTTCAGTGTCCTCATATGCAAACTTAAAATGTATACATGTACAACACACACACACACACACACACACACACACACACGAACAAGAAAACAAGAAAAGTCTATTTTAATTAAGAACAATGTCAGAGTAGTAGATGCCAATGGCATTCTCAGGAAAAGCTATGCTATCCCATTTGACTGAGGTAGAATGGTGGCCATGACTTCGATGTATTCAAAGACACTAAGAAAATGCCTACTTACATTAACTGCTGGGATGGCATAAGAGTGGAAGGTTGAGAGATCATTTACTGCACATCAGCCACAATTCAACCAAGTGGATTGGGGTTGACCTCCACACTTTTTGAGAAAGTGGGTATGTAAAAGTGGACTCCTAACTACCATGGCTACTAAAGACATGGAGGTTAGAGGGGAGTCCACGATGTCACTTTACTAGACCAGCATAATTCCTAGCTGCATTCTAAATAGTTATACTGACAGGTAAGAGTAGCTCTCAGCCCTCACCAAGGAAACTCCTCTTTGCAGCATACAAAGACCACTACAAAAACCCCACATGATGTCAAAATGCAGGTAACAATTAACTAACTGTAGAGTACCCAGCCCCAACAGACACATCTACAACACAACTCCTGAACCAAGACTCAAGGAACACTGTAAGAAGAGAATCAAAAGGATTCTTAAGAGCCAGGAGACAAGCAAGTCTGCTGTGAGATAATGTCTCCTAGAAATGGCAGTAAAGTTTCACTCATGGTTACCTCAACAATATGGCTGCCTAAGCAGGACTCAAACAATGACAATAACAATAGACATGGAAAGGGAAATGTTCATGGAACCCCAACCCCAGACGAAAAGCTACCAGCAACTAAGAGATTCTGATACAGGGACATTTAGTCTTTCCCAGGAATGAGTTCCTCTATGGTTATCCAAAAATATACATACAAGCAACAATAAATGGACACAACAGGTTGTATTGACATATTTATGCGTATGTATGTATGTATGTATGTATGTATGTATGTATGTATGTATGTATGTATGTATGCCAAAGAAAAAGGTCATGAATTTGAGAAGGTTTAAGGTGAGGGGGATATGGGAGGGTAGGAGGGAAAGAACTTTGGGAGAGTTGAGGGAAGAAAAGGAATTGAGAAATGATATCATTAGTCAATTTAAAAGTCTAAGAAATTAATAGGAAGGTAAGGAAAAATTAAAAATAGATTCAAGCTCAAGAAGGAAGACCAAAATGTAGAAACTTCAGTCCTTCTTAGAGGGGGAGCAAAATACTCACAGGAGGAAATATAAGGACAAAGAATGGAGTAGGAGCTGAAGGAAAGGTCATCCAGAGACTGCCCCACCTGGGGATCCATCCCATATGCAGCCACCAAACCCAGTCACTATTACTGATCCCAAGAGTGCTTGCTGACAGGAGCCAGATATGGATGTCTCCTAAGAGGCCCTGCCAGAGCTTTACTGATACAGATGAGGGTGCTTGCAGCTAACCATTGAACTAAACACAGGGACCCCAATGGAGAAGTTAGATAAAAGACTGAAGGAGTTGAAGGAGTTTGCAACCCCACAGGAAGAACAACAGTATCAACCAACCAGACCCCCCAGAGTTCCTGGGGACTAAACCACCAAACAAAGAGTACACATGGAGGGACCCATGGCTCCATCAACTTATGTAGCAGAGGATGGCACTGTCTGGTACCAATAGGGAGAAGCCCTTGGTCCTGTGAAGGCTTATTTTCCCAGAGTAAGGGAATACCAGGGTGTTGAGGTGGGAGTGGGTCGATGGGAGTGAGAGTATCTTCACAGAAGCAGGGGAGGGAGGAAGGAGGATGGGAAAAGGGCAAAAGGAGATAACATTTGCAATGCAAATACATAAAGTATCCAATAAAAATTAAAAATACTCCATAGGGGTTTAAATATCCTGGTTGAGGGTATTGGCAGGTGAAGGCAAAAAGGAGAGGTATGGGAAGAACTGGGATGGATATGACCAAAATACATGGCATTGAAATTCTCAAAGAATTGCTAAAAATAGTACTTTTAAAGTCCTAAAACCACTTGTGTTTTAACAATTTGGTAATTTCGTAATTTTCATTAAACAGGTCTCCTTTGAGTATCTATGCCCCATCCCACAGAATCACTGATCCTTCGTCACTGAGGTGTCAAGGACTCGACATTAGATCTCTCGGGTGAGCAGTCTTGGAAGGGGGTGCTAACTGAGGAGCCCTGAGACTCACTGTTTATCACTGTGAGTCCAAACCTGAGAGAAACAAGAATCAAAAACTGCAAGCTGCTCTATCACATTCCAAAAAAAATGTATGAATTTTCCTAGTGTCAGATGGACCCGAGATTAAATACTGGCTGTTCCATGCTGTGAGACGCTGAGCTTTCAGTTTCTGTATCGAGCGATGGGACTGAATGAAGGCTCTCATATAGATGCCTGCCGAACACGTGCCCTGGCACAAATGTTAGAGTTGCTTTCTTTCAATGATGTATTCACTTTACGTCCTTAATTGCGGTCCCACCCTTACAAACCCTTCCCCTATTCCCTCCCCCAACCCTTTCTCATAAAAGGGGAAGTCCCCCCCTTGAGTGTCACCCTGCCTGGGACATCTAGTCCCAGCAGAACTAAACACATCCTCTCCTCCTCTCCTACTAAGTGCCAACCATGCAGTCCAGTAAGAGAACAGGATCCGATGGTAGGTAACAGAGTCAGAGATAGCCTCCACTACTTTCATTCAGAAAAAACCATAAAAACAAAACCAAGAAAACAAAAAACAAAACCACACCAGTACACACCCAAGAATGCCCCCCATCCATTCAATATTTGGTAAGTACAGATTTACTGCTCTTCTCCAATTGGCAGGCAAAGTTTTAGAGCAGGGGGTTTCAACCTTTCCAATGCTGTGACCCTTTAACACAGTTCCTCATGTTGTGGTCACCCCTCCCCCCCCACCATAAAATTATTTCCATTGCCACTTCATAACTGTAATGTCGCTACTATTCCGAATTGTAATGTAAATGTCTGACATTCAGGATACCTGACCTGTGACCTCCAAAGGGGTCATGACCCATATGTTGAGACCTGTTGTTCTAGAGAGAAAAATAAAAATGAACAAAGAGGCAGCAGCCCCAGCGTTTGTGCACAGCCTGGCGCTTGGAAAAAAACACGCACATTTCATTTACTCCTCACAAATGTAAACAAACTTATTACCTTGCCAAGTCAAGCACAAAGCATAAGTTTGCAGAACGCTGGAAGCATCAACACATTGAAGCGTAATCTATCTCACAAACCAGAGCTCTTTAGCTGCGCTCAGAAAAGTTGCCACTGGAGTTCAGAGGAGCCAGGTGAGTGAGCATCAGAGAGAGACGAAATGCTGACATTCACCGGCAGAAGGGAAGGTGATAAAGGCCTAGCCGGAAAGATATGCCCAGATCTCTACAGCAGCTCCGTAAGAGCTGTTAGCTCACACTGAAATTCTGAAACTCTTTTCAGTGGTAAACAACGAAGGGGGAGGGGTGGGGCTCTTTAAAAAGATGTGTAGGTCAGAATTGGAATGTATCTTAGTGATTCTTTTTATCTTTAGCTTAGAAAGGAAATGGACAAGACATGGTCTAGAGAGATGGCCACAGGCTACCAAATGCTTGTTCTCTTGCTGAGGAACCAGGTTCAGTCCCCAACACACTCATCAGATGGTCCATAATCTCCTGTGATTCCAGCTCTAGGAGGCCCAACACCTTCTGATGTCTATAGGCATTTGGATACTTGTGGTGACTTAATTCATGCAGGCACACACATGCACATGCCTACGTAACAAACTTCTTTTTAGTTAAGAAGATGTGCAGCATCTGTGAGAGAAGAGCCCATGAAGCACACTACGTTCATGCAGGCAGACGCATCTTTATTTTCTACCTAAAATAACCACCATCCTCCAGGCCCAAGGCTGGGCCTTGGCAACTAGGAGTTGAATTTCAAGCAGCCCGTAGCTCATAATTTAGGAAATATGGAGTGTAGTAACAAGATCCTGTTGATACTTTAAATTATGAACAAAGTGTGAACAGAGCTAGAGCAGGGAACCACAATGTCAGTCACCCAAGTGAGGAGCATAGAGGAAACAGCCAAAGACCATCCGGAACTCTTTTTACATAGCATCCAGTCTCCCTCTCAGCATCCAGTGAATCACCCAGCCTCTTGATTTCAGCTCTGCCCACTATGTCTCTGACTAGTTGCTAGAGTTAAGAATTTTTTGTTTCAAAAATAACAATCGAATCTCCCTGTTTCTTATTTTTTAAAAAGCCTTCAATACCCCAATTTCTTTAGAATGACTTCATAGAATCCTGCTTCCACCTCCCTCTGTTCTCACCCCAGCGTTCCCACCAGGTTCTAAGAACCACAAGCCCTCTTTTTGCCTCAATGTTTCTATAAAGGCCCCTCCCACTTCATCTTCCTCCCACCCGCATCTCATGGAATAGTTTCATCTTGAATCCCACAGGGCAAAACATACTTGCCCATGAGACATCCGGCCTTAGTTCTTGCTTGTAAGATACCCATTTCCTTTTCACTCCAGGAGCTGCCCTCCCCTTCCTCACTGCTCCCAACACATCCATGACAGTAAGACTGGGAATTTACATACTCATAGTTGAACAGTCATAATCACAGTTAGCTGATAATTTATTTAAATCTTAAAGCTGTTTCTTAAAGCTTATTTTGCCTTAGTTTCTATAGTAGTTCTTAAAGAGGTGGGCTAGGTAAGAGCAGGTGCTGTGCAAGCTTGAGGACCTGAGTTCGAATTTCCAGTACCCACATAGACAGCTGGGTGTGGAAGCACATGTGGGTGACGCCAGAGCAAGAGAGCAGAGACGGGCAGACTTCAGGAGCTAACTGACAAGCCAGCCTAGCTGAATTCAGTGAGAGACCATGTCTCAAGAGAATAAGGTACGAGGTTAGAGAAGAAGATGTCCAACATCTTCCCCTGGCCTTTGCATGTGCCCACACATGCACACATATGCATACCCTGCACACATACACAACCACAAAAAGAGAACATTGGAGTGTATGCATTTGCACACTGGTTTTCCAAGAAGACAGAAACACAAATAAATGCATTTCTGGTCTGAGTTCACAAATGATAAAGAGAGAAGTTTTAGCTCAAGTACACCAGATCAAATTTTAAGTTCTCATCCAGCCTCTGCTCTTCTTCCCTAAAGAGTTGGCATGTGTAATTTATATCTAGGCCAACTTCGCCAAGAATTTAAATTTAACAGCAAGTCTAGGCCTACATACTGGGAGCTGTATCTAAAGCAAGTAAGACATTTGGGGCAGAGGAGATGGTTAAATAGTATGCGAGAGGTGCGAGTGTAAGGACCTGAGCTCAGATCCCCAGTTATCTACAAAAATATGGGTTCATGCCTAACTTCAAAGCGGGCAGGAAGGCAGGAGGATTCCCTGGAGCTCAATAAGCTGACAGTCTAGCTAAACAAGTGAGCCCCAAGTTCAGTGAGAGACCTTATCTCAAAAGACAAGATAGAAAGTGATATGAGAGGACACATGAGGTCACCTTCTGGTGTCTACACATATATGCATGCACAGGCACACTTATGGACACACACACAGACACATACACAAAGTACAACATGGTACATTCAAATCTTTCTATCTAGATATATCAAAGAGTCAAAAGTTATTTACATTTTAGGTAAAGTAAAACATTTTAATCTACTAAACTTTCCACTTCTGTTTAAAGCTCTAAAGCTAGGATTTGTCCCTAACATGTCAGCAGGACATTTTTCCTTTCATATTCTTGTTGTTTTCTTTGTTTTTGGTACATAAAACACTAACTACTGGAGAAGCGACCCAGTACAAGGAAAAGAGTTCCAAGAACAGGGAAAAGAGTTCCAAGAACAGGGAAAAGAGTCCGAGGCAACCCCCATCCCCACTGTTCAAATCTCACAAGGACAGAAAGCTACAAAATTATGAAGGTATGTACCTAGTCTTATTATTGTAACTTATTATGCCGTGTTTAGGCTGATATCCCTGCGAGGCATGCTCTTTCTGAAGGAAAACAGAGGAGGAGTGGATCTGGGGGAGAAGGGTGATGAAGAAAGAAACTCGGAGGAATGGAGGAGAAGAAACTGTGGTTCTCTATAATATATGAGAGAAGAATACATTTTTAAAATGCTACGTACTATAAATCAATGACTAATGACTTTAGGGGACACCCCAAAGCCTCAAAATCCCACACAAGGAGCCAAGCATTTTCTCAGTGTGATCTCCCATGTTGAAAGTACATCCCTGGAAAGCAACTACAAGGCTGTCATTGTTTACCCTCTGAGCGTCTTGAGTCCTGAGGAGAGGAAGACACACTAGGGAAATGCCAGTTACATCCCTCTCACCAGGAGCCTGTCAGGCTCCTGTACGCTTTAGAGAAACACCACCAAGCAGCCAGGCAAAGCCAGATGGACTCCTCCCAGTGGTCTCAGTAATATTTATCCATTTCCTATCTACACTGGCCAGGCCTCAACCTTGGAAGACATGAACTGTGTAAAGCAGTGTTACCTAACCTGGTTCTTTTCCTCCAGCAACCCTCCAGGCAACGCTTCTGAACCCTTGGGGCCTGCAACGTAACTTTCCTCCTGGACATCCAATTGCATCCTCCTGACCTCAGACTTCTTACACTCTGGTCCATAGCTGTGGTCTCTGATAATTTTTGTTTTGATCATGCATCTTTTGAGGTAAAAAATGTTTGGGTGTGTACTTCTTGTAAGTAAATAATACATAACTATTTAATAAATGTGTCCATTAGCAGTACATCATATATACTATAATATATATCAAAATGAAAGCTATTAGCACGAGGTAGCACTAAGCATAAAGTTCTACTATGTTCTCCATATTCAAGTGGATTCAACTATGCACCCACCCAGTGTGATGTCTGTACAATATTTACATGCATGGCCTACAGGACAACCTGAAGCTCCTGCCACCTCACCATTGGCTACATCTTCCAGATGCTGCTTGTTGCAGTCACATTAAAGCTATTACTCTGTGCTTTCATATACACTAAGGATATTCATCCCTCACACCCCTCCCATTTCACCACTTACGCCATCTTATTAAGAACTCAGTTCCTCGACCACGCCTCTCAGGTAACCTGCTATCATCAGAATGCATGGTTCCCATCAACATAGTTCCACCACAGTCTTTAAGTCTAGGATAGTGCAAGTTCTGCTAGGATTTCATTATCTGGCTATGTCTTTCTTCTACTCTAGACTACAGGGTTCCTGAGGATGGGTCAGATCATTGATCATCTTCAAAGTTCTAACAACCCAGAGGCTCCAGCCAAGCATGTGCTTATGTTACATAATGCTCCACACCTGCTTGCTTTACCCCCTGGACAGGACTACAGTGTACAACCTTGCATGCTTCATACTCCAAGACCACAACAGAGTCCACTGACCCTAATGAAGGACATGCCTGACTATAAGCCCCATTTCTATGAAGCCTATCACAGCTCAAAATAAAACTGTGGCCCAATATGTATGTTGGTGGGTACAATGTATACCTAAGTATCTGTAGATGGACAGACAGATAAGGAAGACCTACCTTCTAGTCCAATAGCTACAGAAGGTAAGATATATTGCTATTATGACACATAATTACCGAATTAAAATGATAAAAGGTATAAAATCCACACCTATACTGTATCAGTCTTCCTAAAGCACTTCCAGGTATCTTTACTTAAGTCTTGTTTCACATCTTATTTAAGCTATGAGAAACTGAGACACAAAAGGATCAAGTAACATTCTATGGTCACCCAGTTGCTAAATGGCCAAGTCAGGATCGATCAGGATCTCCTGGCCCCCATTTCAACATTCTTCCACTGTACTGTTGCCTGGAGAACTGTCAAGAAAATAAATGGAGAGCACAAAACACTAGAACACAGAACTATCTGGGGGCTAGTCAACCTCTAAGGCAAACCACAGGCAGCAAAGGCCAGCCATTTCTACATTCATTTTGCTTCAATCTCCACTTTTTCTATGGTGCTTACAACTCTACAATTTGGCAATATTCTTAATTAACCAAAATCCCATTGTGTACACACTCATCCCTGCTACCATCAGGATAACATCCATCATTTGCAGATGCATGTTAAGCTTTCTGCATGAACTGCTTTTTGCTTAGCCTAAGGCTCTGAATTTATCCTGCATGTAAAACCATGAATTTTGCTTAAGGAAAAAAAGAAAGAACAGGTGAGTCACTTTGGGATGTGAGGTACAGGGAGTTGAACAAACCCTGCAGAGAAACAAAAGCAGTCACTGTGGAGACGTCTTAAGGAAAAGACAATGACACTGTGGCAGACAAACTGTTCTGTTATCCAACCCTATCCATGAGTAAGTCTCGGCAATATCTGCTGACACCAGAACACAGAAAATAAAACAGTAAAAGGATTAAAATTAATGAGGAACTTTTTTTCATTTAGTAAGCAGAAAAGCCAGCGAGATCAGAAAGCTGTTCATCCCATCCATATTCTTGTTCCTCCTGGGCACAGAGCTGGCTACTGTTCACCAGTCTCCCTTGGCACTGAGTCTGGTGGGTAACGAGGTTTTGGCCTGTGAAATGTAACCAGCCCAGGCACATTGAAAACGTTCTGTTCTCTCCTCCTTCTCCACAATGACCTTAAGGTCACAGACTATACATGACCATCAAAGGGCCCTGACTCAGAACTCTGAGGGAAGACACTTAATGACTAGAAACTGCCGTTTTAAAGATGACATGATGATGAATGAAAGTTGACATTGCTGTAAGCCCCACATCATTTGATTTATTATGAATATGGTGATGAATGGGCATCCTGGGGTACTAAAGACAGCTAGTTCATAGTGGAGTAATGAGAAATGTCCCTCATGGCTCACATATTTCAATACTTGGTGCTGTTTGGGAAAGTTATGTATGGAGCCTTGCTGTAGGAAGTATGCCCATGGGGATGGACTTCGATGTCTTAAGCCTTGCCCCTCTTCTTTTATCTCTGCTTCCTATATATGAATGAAATGGGATTTCCCAGCTTCCTGCTTCTGTCATCACGCATGGGTCCTCAGCATTACGGACTCTGTCTCTCTGAAACCATAAGCTAAAATAAGCTCCTTCTTCCTTAGGTCATAGTATTTTTCACAGCAACAGAAAAAAAATACACAGGAAAAGGTAACGCACGAGTGCTAATATTATATGGCCTGAATATTAGCAAAACTTAACAGAAACGACTTCACATTTTAGGAACCAGGTCTTGAACGACACAAGAAAATTCTGAGACAAGAAAAGGGACAGTCACACAGAGACTTGAATCCTTTCCCACTTTCTCTTTTCTCCTTTAGTCCTTCTTTTTCCTTCCTTCCATTAAACTCATGCTTGTTCATCAGCAATTCACCTATACTATCTTAGATGCCAAAGATAATAAGGAATCAAATATAATTATCGTCCAATACAGTTTATACTCCAAAAAGACAAACTCAGTTAAGAATGGTTTTGAGAAAAGGAAAAAAAACAATTTTAGAGAGCAATTGCTATGAAGAAAATAAAGTCCAAGTATCAAAAATGGCAACAAAAGCATTAGAGGCTGGGAAAGGTAATCTCATCTGGGTGGTTAGGAGAGAGACCTTTTTTCAAATTTTCAAAGGAAATTTCAAACTTTTCTGAGCTTGCTAGAAAGTAGAAAACTTTGCAAAAGACTTGGGAGGGGCATCCCGTACTGAGGAAAGAACCACCACCCAGACCTGTTGGGAGGGCACAAAGAATGCTGGTAAGCGAAGACTTGAGAACGCAAAACAGAGGGGCAACACAAATACCAAGTACACCACAAGCCCAGGCTCACACGGAGCCTTAGCCAGATCCAAGTTTGGGTATCATTCTGAGAACCATAGCACCCACCAGGCTATTTGTAAGAAAGCAATGGCATGGGGTTGGAGATTTAGCTCAGTGGTAGAGCGCTTGCCTAGCAAGCGCAAGGCCCTGGGTTCGGTCCTGAGCTCCGAAAAAAAGAAAAAAGAAAGAAAGAAAGAAAGAAAGAAAGAAAGAAGGAAGGAAGGAAGGAAGGAAGGAAGGAAGGAAGGAAGGAAGGAAGGAAGGAAGGAAGGAAGGAAGGAAGGAACGAAGGAAGGAAGGAAGGAAGAGAGAAAGAAAGCAAGCAAGCAAGCAATGGCATAGCTCCCCTTTGTACACTGTTGGAAAGGTGAGTAAATGGGGCAAGAATGGCTACCACGGTCTTCACTAGCTAAGAAACAAAAAAGACTCAGACAAGGGCTGACACTATGAAGATGCAATGAATAGGTGGTTATGACTCATGTGAGGAGCTAAGTTGAAGAAGACTAAATTCATGAGCATCGACATTCTGTGACTGGAACAACCAAGTAGACGGATGTAGTGTTCGCTGAGTTAAGGCCTGAAACCCCAAAGACTTTTGTAACATAATAATTTAGCTACATGACAACCCCATTTCTGCAAAACACCCTAGAGACCTAATCAACACTTGACACATCATTGCAAAGACGTAATGAAAAATTCCAAACGATAACTTACAAATAATTTTGAGGAATGCCTTTTAAGAAATCACCCTGCTGCTCTGACCACTGTGTCAGATAGTTTGGAGGGCTTAAGTTTTAACAAGAACCCTTTGGTCTGACTCAAGTACAGTTAACAGAATTTAGGTTTGGCTTTATTTTGCTGTGTCTGTTGCTTTAATTCCAGGAGGAAAATTGTCAGGGCAGGATGAAGAGATGGCCATACGAACCAGGACAAGCACAGAGGCACTGTGCAGTGTTTGTGGAGCACATCTATTCTATGAGAAGAAGAGTGGGAAATAGTGTGAATAGACAATGATGTTTCTGCTCTGTGTTTCTACAACACATCAGGTCCATTCTCAGTTCATTGTCCCATTTGATTCCAGGCTGTACAGGAGAATTCCTAGCCCATTTTACAGGTGAGGGAACTAAAAATGCAAAGTTCTAGTAATTCACACAAAGTCACGCTGAGTGGATGAAGCACAATGCCAAGCTATAGAGTGGGGTCTGTCCATTTTATATAGCTTACCAGTATCATTAAAGCATTCAAATCCCTGTCACTCTGTTAATATGAGGCAAACCCATAGGTGCTAAAAAATGTGATGCCAAGGAGGAAATGACAGGGATAATCAGATCGTGCAAAGAAATTTAGAATTAGTATTGTGGGAGTTCAACTAAAATTAAAGTTGTCGAGGCAGAAGGGTAGAGGTTATTAACGGTTTGGGTGAGAGGAAGGACAAGATGGGTTTGCGTCTTGGCTGCTTGGGTTTGATCTCAAGCAGCCCTGGGATCAAAGATGCAGAGGTAAATGGAAGGCTCCCAGGAAGGGAGTCCACCTGCTCCTGGCAGAGATAGGACAACAGACCAAGCTACTCAGATGAAACAAAGGCTAAAATCTGTCTCATTAAGGGATAGTAGTCTGAGAAAACACGGGGGTAACAAGCTATCCTGCTGAGCCTTGCAGACTAAACAGAACAAGAAAGATTTCTGGAGGCATCCTTCCATCCAGCATTTGGAATTCCTGCCAATACCCAGCCACAAGGGCAAAGAGCTAATGTGGTAAAGATGGATAATTCCTCCCTAGTCAAAGCAGGATTTCAGAGATAGACTCAAACTGGAACAGCAACCGGGCTCTGAGAATCATGCTATATTATGCAAAACTCTTAAATGGAAAAGAAAATGGAAAAACAGAGATACCTGATTAATTCTTGGGTAATCAGAAGTGCAGCGAGCACCCTCAGCCTGTTCCCCATGGATTCTCTAAAGCTGGAACTGGCAGTTTTGTTTCTATGAAGCGTGCTCACACTACATTGTAGACAGTAAATCTCTACCTTCTTAGTGACACTGAGGCCGCTTCCCATCTGAACTCTGGTTTCGCAGCCACCTTCCAGGTCTCTTACTCCTGGAGAAAAATGACAGGCCCATCCATCTATCCATCCATCCATCCATCCATCCATCCATCCATCCATCCATCGTAACCTCCAATCACATGAAGTTATTGCTATGATCTAATTATAATATAATCTTGGGAAATAAAAGAAATTATCTAAAAAGAGAAGTTATGATTCACATGGCTGATCTGTGCCTGTGTATATCCAATGCTTCTGCGTATCTGCTACATGAAGAGTATTAGAGTCACATAGCACAGGCCATTTCATGCTAAACTCTTCTCGTAAACAGCTCCATTTGTGCTTTCAGAGGAGAGAGCACACTCAGCCTTGTAAGTGATAATGGTTTGTGTCCCACAGCCCCGGCATAACTGATATAATCTAGCCCTTCCATCTCAAGGCACTTACCCTGGTGATCGGCCAGTTCTGCCATAACATGTATCTGAATAAAATTCAGTTCTCAAAGTACTGACCTCTGAGAGAACATGAACCAGGAGCTTGTACTCATGACAATAACAATGGTGATGATGATGACATCGATGATGATGATGGTGGTGGTGGTGGTGGTGGTGGTGATGATGATGATAACCAATACAATCTTTTTAATCTTTAGTCAACCTGGGAAATTTGCTAAATTTTTAGTATGCTCCATCTCATGATGATATGAACTAGGAAATCCAAATTCCTATGCTGGATTTGGTATAACCAAACACTAAATTACAACTGTATTCTAACACACACACACACACACACACACACACACACACAAAAAAACAAACACAAAAAACAACTTACTGCTTGACTAAAGCTCCTGAATTTTAGACTTTCCTGGTGATTCTCAACACTGCTTTCTTTTATTGTAAATATTGATCTCTCCTGAATATGAGAGCTTTGGATCAATTAATTTAGGGTCTATCAGCAAACTCAACTCAGGTATAGAAAAGGAACAGGTAGCTGTCCCTGACCATCAAGGCAAATTTCAATGGTATGAAATATTATATATGACATGCACCAGAAATCTAGCCATTATTTGTCAGATGTCAATTGTTACATGTCGTCTTTCTTCTGGAAGCCCGACTAAACAAAAATAAACCTTGATATATGACCGGGTTTTGCGCCAGAGAGGTAAATAACAAGATGGGGGCTTGCAAATACCGTCAAAGCCTTCATTCAGAAATAACTCGAGTCTTGTCTACTTGAAGCTTATTCGCTTGATTTTCTGTTCTTTTTTCTCTTCGAGACATGGTCTCACTGTATTGCCCTTTCTGACCTAAAACGTGCCATGTAGACCAGGTTGACCTAGATCGCAAAGAGTTTCCTCCCTCTAAGCCCTGATTGCTAGAACTAAAGGCAAGTATCACCGTGCCTGAACCAAGGTGTTTTAAAAAGATCTATCTTCTTCAGTTCTAATCACATGCACGTATATGACTATAGACAGCAGAAGCAGCAGATCTCCCTTGAGATGGAGTTACAGGTAGAACAGAGTTCCCTGAAATGGCTGCAATAAGCAGTGCATTCTCTTCAGTGCTCAGCCATCTCGCAGCCCCAAACCCAATGTAGTTCTTTATCTGACCTGGATATCAGTGGGATGAATCAAGAACAAGGAAGATATTTTGAACTCCAATAGGAGATCAGAACAGTGGGAGGGTTAGGAACAGTGACCACCAGAGCATCAAGAAAAAAACAGAGCACAAATCATTGGACTCTGCCTCGGCTGGGTTTCTCTGAGTCTCAGTGCCTCCATTGGGTAAAGTAGGGCTATTGGTGGCCAGGGTTGCCATGTGCTCACAGAGTCTAAGCCTCCAGAAGTGTAACAAATACAAAAGGATCCCGGGAAACTCAGGACAACTGAAAGCTCGTTTGTCGTACAGTTCTCATTCTGAGGGATGCACAAGGGTATCGTACTATTCCTCGTCCTTCCAAACAGCTCTTCATTCCAGTGTTTGAAGAGCTGCTCAGACTCCAAATTCAGTAGCAAGGATACCAACAACACAGCTAACACTGCAAGTATATGGGACACTGGTTATAATTCACACTAAGGTATCAGAAACTACCTAAGACCCACACAGTGAAAATGCTATCACAGGGGAAGAAATCCCTCAGCCAACCAGATCCATAAAACCCTGAGGTCCAATGAAAGAAGTTTCCAAGATGAAGTCTGTGCCCGCTCCAGACTCACAAGGCAAAAATGAAACCCGGTGAATTGTATTACACCTGGCAGAAGGTTTTATTACCTTCCATTGATTGGTGAGAAGTTTCGACATCTCCCCAGCACTTTTATAACTTCTGAAGACCAGGAGTGTTTAATACCCCAGAGCTCTGCTGCCTTGGGACAAAGGTAAGAAAGTTGAAAGCCTTTTGTGCTTTCTCTTCCATTGAGAGTCTGGGATGGATTTTTCAAGATAGTTTGGACGGTATGTGTGTTGTTTTGTTTTCACTTCAAGCTAGTCTTTCTCATTGTAAATTTTGTAATACAGGTCATTATCATTCATTTATTGCAGTTCATGTATCTCTAGTTATCTCTAAGCTACGGTAAGACAATGCATCCCTGGGGTACCCACCCCTAAGGTTCTCCACTAGATGACAATGGATGGAAATTCCCAGGTAAGAACTCAGAAAATGCCGAGAACTGTGCACAATTAATAGAAGAGTGGTACAGACACAGGTTTTCCTTCTCCCAAACTGCCCTCATTGTTTCCTCTTCCCATGCCTCTACTGGAATCAAAGGGAAGAGGACATATGATTTCAGCTCCAAAGGAGGAACGTGAGTAACCAGATCTGGCAGCATCCCCGCCCTCCCCAAATATCAGGTGAGGGATGTCAGGACTAGGTAGTAGGTAATCCAGCTCTGAAAACTAAGATGGCGAATCTTCTGCAGGTCTCAGTAGCAGAAGCTCAGAGAATGCCCTGTAGGAAGAAATACGTTTTAACATGAAAATGTAGAATCTCACACAGAGATATATGCCCTTCAATATTTCCTTACCTGGGATGCTGGAGGTACAGTAGTGTGGATGTCACTATCATGTAACCACAGGGATGCAAAGATCAAGCTTGACGTGTTCAAGATGATGGACACATGCTGTAAACATTGGCAACCACTACATGTGGTCCTCAGTTTCCCCCTGGATACCCAGCATATAGTTCCTGCTTTACCTCCAGAGTGTTGTTATGGTGCGTTCTCTTCCTCCTTATTACTCATATTCCTCCTTAGATGCTGGCTTGTATCCATGAACAAGTTCCCTAGAATTTCTGAACTGTCTCTATGATGGCAGAGAAATGTCTATAGCCCCTAGCCATCACTATAACCTAGGGCGCCAATACCAAGCAAGCATGCTGGCATGAAGACAGATCCAGATGGTGAACTATGCAGAGGCATTCCAAGAAAACAGTGAGTCAAACCTGCAGTCATACAGTGTAACTAATTTTTTTTAAAGGCCTCCCACAGAAATGGCAATTTTAATACCACAGTTCTCTCTTGGAGCCAATTGTATATAATCAAAATCAGAATCAAGGAAGAGAGAATCAAAGAGTCCCAGCGAGCATTCACAGCAGCCATCACTCCCACTTCTAGGTCTCAACTGCTCATGGGACATGGGGGAGTATATGGCCCTAGGGGTCACTGTGCATGGATTCTGCTATCACTTTATAATAGCTCCTACTTTAAGCCAACATTTAGCAGAAGGTAGGAATGGAACTCCATCAGCTCATTACCTAGCTTGGAAGTGTTTCCCATAGAGATTGAATGAGAAAATGCTCTCGTGAAGATTTTTTTATCTGATTTATGTGGGAAATAACATGATATAGAAATAAAAGAAATGACTTAATCTGAAGTGTTGAAATTCATAGGGTTCCTCCACAAATTAACAAATAGCTAAGAAGAATTCAAGAGTGGGTGAAAAAAAATCATAATCAAAGGGCTAACTTCATTCTCCCAAAGTACAAGAATCAAGTTCCAAGCAAAACCACAAGTGCAAATTAAAGGAAGGATTAGAAAGAGGGAGGAAGCCCACAAGTCAGAACACTGCTACTAACTAAGAAGGAAGGAACAAAGAAAGCCTTCCAGAATAAATGAAAAAGCAACCACCCACCAGAACCATCACTGGGAACCAGCTGATACTTCCTTAAAGAAGCGAACAGCTCTTTGAGTGAAGTCAAAAAGCTAAACAGGGGTCAGCAGTAGAGAGCACAGACCGAACAGGCATTTATCACTACTGTTACCTATGAGCACTGTCTGTACCTCAAGAACACTTGACCCACTTTAGAACCAAACTGCACATGTGTGACAGTGAATTGACACTGCCACATTTCTTCAATTTGAGAAATCTGCCTTCCTCCCGGGCTATCACGGCTGGATATTTAGCTAACAAAGATGAAAAGAGTGACTGAATCAGAAGCAGGAGGAGCAGAGAAGCAGGCCATTCCTGACTCTGCCTTAGAGAACGTCTCTGCTCAAAGTGGGAAGAACCAGGGAGAGTCTTCAAAAAGGAGAGGCTCAGATCTCTAAGACATGGCCAGCAAGCCCCACCCCTCTGGCTGCTAAAGGAGTAGACGTGTTGCAATGCTCACCATCAACATGTGAGGTGCCGAGCCTGGGAGGAAGAAGTGTACCCACAAGGCAAAAGAGACGGTAGGTTGAGCCTGAGATCCTTAACAATAGTGTGGGTTCATAGGACTAAGCCGTAAGTCCTGTCAGTCCAATTAATTCTTGCTAAAGACCAGAAAGTGACAACTCATGGATCATCCTTTAAGGAAATCAACTGAAAAAAAAATGATTCTGCCTTTAGAATTGAAGATGAAATCTGGGTCTAAGCCAATCTCTGACCATTATTAGAAAAAGGAACTCAATTGTCACATCCCACCACGACCTTGAAGATGATTAAATCCCTTCTAATCATTAAACAGAAAGTGCTCTGCTTATGACTGTCCTGGTGTTGGTGTGGACAGTGGGGGTACTGTATGATCTTACACCACTCTTAGTTTCTCACGTGACACTGCTGGATAAACCATGAGAATTGGTGCCCCTTGCATAGCCAATTCGTCTCTCTGTCACTTCCTCACAAGGTCCGGCTGCCCTTACCTTCACAGTACGCAGAGTTGCCCTGGACAGAGATGTATCCATTCTTGCACTCACAGGTCGCTTTTGTATTCCAATTTTTGCATTCCGAGTTTTCTCCACACTTAGGTGCTTCTGCACAGAAGTTATGACCTACAGGACAGAAAGAATGTTTTACATCAAGGAATGACAAAGAAAGAGGGCCTCCAAACAATAAGGCACACGGCACTATATATGATGTAGTGCTCACAGAAAATAGACCATGGCAACATGCAAGATTAAACCAAGCAGGAGCTGTAGGGCAGAAAAGGCAAACTCTGGACTGTGTGTGAGAGCGTGTTTCCTGATACTCCTGGAACTGCTCACCTTGCTAAGCTACGTTCTGCCTGGGTATTGTACCCATGCCAATCTGAGGAGTCCCATTGCTACTTACATTGTTGGAATGATCTTAGTAGACAATTTATGATGTGTAGAAAAGAATGCATGACCTAAACCTATGGGTATAGAAGGAACGGTTAATCTAATGTGAGTGTCATTGCATAGCCGCTCCTTCTGCCAGGCTTCACTACTTTGTACATAGCTATGATCTTTTCATACAATGATGCTTAGTTCTAAACAAATATTTAGTTTTTGCCATCTTCAACCTCCCATAAATACAGTCATTCTGTGTCATATATACTTGTAGATGCCTTTATTCATATTAATAAACTCTAAGCATGGCAATGCTTATGGGTATTCATTTGTCAATGCTGTAACTCAGGATTGTGAAAAGTCCTTAATTTACATTTATGTACTTTCCTAAAAATCAATACTGGGGTTATTTGCGTGTTTTTAAATACAAAATGGCTGCTAGATCTTGTTTTCTTCCTCTGGAATCCCTGCCATCCCTTGCTGGATAGTTACTTTACTTCAAGTATCTACTAGAAATCTTGTTGGTGGAGATGCTCAGATATTTCTGAACTTAAACTTGATTTAGTTCAAATGTCCAAGCTTGGTATCATGGAACATACTCTGTACTCCAAGGAGTCAACGCCAGCCTTGACTACACAGCAAGACCTCCTCAATCCATCCATTAGAGAACTATCCTAATATTTGAAAAACAATTCTACAATGTAAAGGTATTTGACCTCAACATTTGAAGATACGATTCTGCTTCACAGTTTTCATATTGTTACTGATAATCAAAGGTTAATTTAATAACCATTCCTACTTGATTCGTTACCATTCTGTCGATGAAGATTTTGA
The DNA here is from genome assembly GCF_011064425.1 of Rattus rattus. Classification (NCBI taxonomy): domain Eukaryota; kingdom Metazoa; phylum Chordata; class Mammalia; order Rodentia; family Muridae; genus Rattus; species Rattus rattus. Next base: position 149,565,122 of record NC_046155.1, read on the forward strand.
ACCTTTATCTGGCTGGTTGATTGTTGAGCAGAAGGTTGCCTTGGCTTGGTTTGATATTCTGGTCTTCAATCTTATTCTAAGGTTCATAAATGTGAACTTGTTTTCACACTTAGGATTCCTTGGGGGTGGGGCCTGAATCTGAGAACTGATGCATTCCTTTCTTGACTCTTGAAATGACTCTCTACCTCTCTCCAGCACTGTATCACACTGCATTGTCTGATGTCTACAAATCTTTCCACCCATCAAAAACTATGTGCTTTTCTCGACTGGTATGATCAGTGGTTACATTGTGACTATATAATACAGGATAAACTCCTCATCTCCACGTCTATCATCTATTCACACTTGCACGGTCACTATTTGTTGCAGAATATTTGAAAATATTGTGAACCCGGAGCTTGCACTATTTTCTGATTGCATTAAGTCCATGTTTCTAGTTGTGTTGTGGCTCAGCCCTTAACACACACCCTTAGTTCCTCTGTCTGGAATAGACACACACCCTTAGCACACACCCTTAATCCCTGTCTAGAATACACACACACCCTTAGTCCCTCTGTCTGGAATACACACACCCTTACTACACACCTTTAATCCCTCTGTCTGGAATACACACGCACCCTTACTACACACCTTTAACCCCAAACAAGGAAGGTAAAGTCAGTTTGTAGAAGGAAGCACCCCTGTTTCAATGTGGTATCTAACTGAGTGGCCAATAAGATGATGAGTCAGAGGGAAATTTGATAGAATAGGATGTGCCCGATTCCTATGAGAAGAGAGAGGGAGGGAAAACTATTTGAGAGAGCACAGAGAGAGAGAAAAGAGAGGGCAGTTTACCCAGAGAGTTGTACAGAGACACGTCTCGGAGAGAGAACAAGTTAGACACAGATGAAGACAGGAGAAAAACAGAGAATGGGGAGCCCGAGATTAGTGTTTACTCTGAGACTTCTAGCTGGGTCACGTGATGGGCTCTCTCTCGTTTCCTAGTCTCATTGTCATGTGATCCATCTCTCTTTTTGTTCTTTCCCTGCTAAGCTGTAGTGAGTTACCCATGTAACTTTCAACTCATTAATTCTCTTAGTCTGTGTCTCATTCTGCCTCTGTCTCTCCTATCACTCTAAATTATTCTTATATTTTCAGTCTAGAATTCAGGGCTGTTCTTTTTAATCTGCTTAGTCAGTTTGATATCCCCTTATCTGTTCATCTTCTGATCCTTTAAATCAATCTTGATGCTGATGCTTTCGCTGTCATCTAGCTGGGCTTGTGACATTGCAGTTTGTTGTTTATGTTGAGCATCCTCGATGGCGGCTTGTTTTCTTTCCTTTCAGTGTGCATGACTCTTTCATTTCGAGCTCATCTTGTTTGAAAATGAATATGTAGAAAATATTCCTGGCTTGAGCTTTAGTATTTGTGTCAGGTAGCTGAAGGAATTATCAACATAAAATCACTTTGAACAGCATCTTTGCCTTGGGGTGAGAACTGAACCACAGAGACAGGACACCCTGTAGCTCTAAACTTTCCGGAATGGCAGCTTCCTCCTATAGACCCCAATCGAAGACTCAAGACTGACAGGCAAGCCTTGTCTTAAGCGTTTGCTTTCCATACTTTGAGAGAATCTCCCTTTGAGAGTCTCATTCGACCATCTCATACTAGCACCAGGCCATGTCCTGTTCATTAGAAGTCTTGCAGAAAACCAACAAATATAAAAGCAACCAAAGGATCCACCGCATATACAGACACCAAACCCAGACACCATTGCTGATGTCAAGAAGTGCTTGCTGACAGGAGGCTGGTATGGATGTCTCCTGAGAGGCTCTGCTAGAGCCTTATTGATACAGATGAGGATGCTTGCAGCTAACCATCAGACTGAGCACGGGAAAAGGACTGAAGGAGCTGAAGGGAGTTGCGATCCCATAGGAAGAACAACAATACCAACCAACCAGACCCCACCAGAGCTCCCAGAGACTAAACCACCAACCAAGGATTACACATGGAGGGACCCAGGCCTCCAGCCACCATAGCAGATGATGGCATTATCTGGCACTAGTAGGAGAAGAAGCCCTTGGTCCTATGAAGGTCCTTTTCCCCAGTGTAGGGGAATGTCAGGGCAGAAAGGCAGGAGTGGGTGGGTGGGGGAGCACCCTCACAGAAACAGGGGGAGGGAGGATGGGATAGGGGGTTTCAGGAGGGGAAACCTGGAAAAGTGATAACATTTGAAATGTAAATAAAATATCCAATGAAAAAAATGCTCTCAGGGAAAAAACTAACTCCAGCATGCTTCCTGTTCTCAAGGGCATCACATTCTTTAACTTGACTCTAGACTGCCCCCACCCCCTTGGTTAGATCCTCCTTCTCTACTGTAAGACCTACTAAACAAAACAAGAAATACATACTACACAGCACTTGGGCTTGAGCTGGGAGGCGCGGCTATGCAGAAGTATAGGTTAAATGCGATAAGGTATGTGTGGTCGTACTTCATCCCGTTAAATCAGTACATTTTGAGGCTACTAATGATTATGCTACAGCACATACGATCGTCTCACAGGGAACTACACCTGGGGATCAGGAAATCTCATGTATAATTCAGAGTCTGCAGCTAACAAACACCGCATATCACCTCTCCTGCATCGGTGCACACAGAAATGATGACGGTGGTGATTTCCAACTGCTGCAGAGACCCTCAGCCAAGACAGGCAGGTACAGAGAGATCACGCCCCCTGACCTTCTCACACACGGAACAATTACCCTTTTACAAGTTGGCATAGGGATTATGGAAACTACAAAGTAAGGCTTAGAAGCTATGCAAATCCCCAGACAAGGTAAAATTACACTTTAATTCCTTTTAAGGAATTAAGGAAGATTCTAGAACTGCTATTCTTCAAAAAAAAAATTTAATCAACAACATTTAGCCTAGAAGGTAATGTTTTTTATTAAGTAATAATAATAAGATTTTTTTGCACCTGTAATGTGCCTGTCATTACAGTAAATGCCTTAAATATGAGAGATAAAATTACTGACTTGTTGAAAAATTTGAAGAGCCAAATTAATATAAAATACTTGAAACAGCTCCTGATATATACTAAAGACGTTGGAAATTGGTACCCATTCTCTTTGTGATGTTGATAATGGATGATGTCAGGGATGGGGATGATGAGGATGATGAGAACGATGACTTTGCCAACAGTGAGTACTACAGTTTAAAATCAGACCACTGTTCCCTCAACTGCAAGTTATGAAAAGAAAAGAAAAACTCAAACTCAAACACATGACAGGTAATTGGAGGATGGACATGGGCATTTTTATTTTGTATTATGAAAAGGAATCTGTATCTATACGATATTTATAGCTTCAAGTATACACACCATTAATGCCTGTTCTGGATTATCTCTCCAACCCACGTGGCACCACAGAGTTGATCCCAGCAGACACCAGCTAGACTCACTATTCTAAGACATGTCTGAGCTCAGGAAATGAGGAATGAGTGGATGGAAAAATAATGAGAGAGGCACAGAAGCAAGTCTCGGGGATGTGGCTGACCACTGGGAAACTGAGCTCCAGAACAGCTGGCTGTCTTGTCCCCTTTCCTACAGACCCATCTGGGTGGAGCTGAGAGGACAGGCAGCATAGTTTTGGGGTGTTAGCCTGCAGTCTCGGAATATCACTGCTCTGAACTGGGTGAATGTAAAGATTCAGTTGCTCTCCCTGCACTGGTGTGTGTGGCCACAGGCTGTGTGAATGCTGGTCTTCCTCTTCCATGCCTGACATAGGCAGACCCTGAGGATCCAGGCCAGGTCCAGATAATTCCTGCAGCCGTGCACTTCTCTTGAATCATATACCCTCTGTGATGGCAAGATCTAATAAAAGGTCAAAGGTGTGACTACTTCCTGGGACATAAGAGAGTAAATCCATAGCCCTAGAGAAACTGACTGGATGCCAGTCACACTTACTAGGACTCACTAACCAGTGGCAGCCCCAACCAAAAGCAGAACATAGATTTAACCCTCAAAAATCTGGGAATTAACACCAGCTTGTAGTCACACATCAAATGTTCACAGTGATTATTACAGCTAAAAGAAACTGATGTTTCAGGCTGGAGAGATGGCTCAGCAGTTAAGAGCACTGGCTGCTCTTCTGGAGGTCCTGAGTTCAAATCCCAGCAACCACATGGTGGCTCACAACCATCTGTAATGGGATTCGATGCCCTCTTCTTGTGTGTCTGAAGACAGCTACAATGTACTCATATACAATAAATAAACATTAAGAAACAAACAAACAAACTGATGTTTCTCCTAACCAAGGGGCAATTTTAGGCATCATGGCTTTCTCTGCAGAAGGAAATATCTAAAGCTCACTCTGTAAGTCAGTGACTATCAGGCGTCTCACCATTGTGACATTTGAACCAATGACACACATTCATCTCTTAGCATATGCATTCTGTGTCTATTTTCGTCATGTCTTATTTTATTCCCTAAAGTGAATACCACAGTCTGAAATAAAACCCATCAAACATTGTCAACAGGCATCTAAACATCATTTTAGATTTCATAGAATATCTGATTATCATTTACCTACTATAAAGGTTTACAAATAAGTTTATAGTGTGGGAAACAGAAGGCTTTTCAATATGTCCGTCTGGTAACTCTAAGTCCTCTGAGCATAAGTTCAGCTCTTGTCCCTACACAATCCTAAGTTTATCCAGGTCTCTAATCAAAAGCTTTCTAAGGACTGGAGTGTACACCAGTGGGTGGGATGCTAGTCCAGCATTCATGAGGCCCTGGGTTTCCTTCCTCAGTGCCATGCAAACAGTGAACAGTGGAACACACCTGTGATCCCAGCACCTGGGACATGCAGCCAGAAAGAACAAAGGTTCAAGCTCATCCTCAGCTACACCCCAAGTTCAAAGCCAGCCTGGATTACCTAATTTTCAGTCTTGACAGATAAAGGACTTGTACTGTACAAGTGTAGCTGTGTGGATGTGTGGCTCATAAGTGAGAGGTTTGATGGGCAGGGAAAACCTTAGTGGATAAACAAGTGAGTTAACAGACGAATTGATGCAATTCCACCACCACAAACAGTTCAGACTCCATTAGGCCATCCATATTTCCCCTTTAAACATTTTTATTAATGTTATTATTCACAAACCACCAACTCCTCCTGTAGTAAGTAGAGAGTCAGATGAACTTTAGCAACTGTGTGGTTGTGACTCAGCCTCAACGCCCAGGTCAAAAACGCTGTTTCCCACTGCTAACCACCGTCGTTCATCAAGCACTACCTCAGCATCTTGGCTCGCTGTCAGCTCAGAATCATAAATCCTCAGCTTACTCTCTATTTCTATAATCCTTCAAATGGCTTTGTCTTTCTTATCTGATGTCTGTGAACAGCATGGCGTTTAAGACACAGGCTTTCTTTTCTTAATATTTATTGTCAGTTGTCACCCAGTTCTTCTCCCTTTGCCCATGCATGTTCCAGTCAGACTTCGGGATGGTTATCAAGAAGGTCTAAAGCGTGATTCCACTCAAAAGCACCCTCTTGGTTAATATCAATTTTGTTCGATGTTTATTTATCTTTCAGTTCTTTATTCTTTTGTAATTTTACAACTACGTATGAAATACTTTAATTGTATTTACCCACCCATTTTCCTTTCTATCCCATTCTACTTCTACAAAAGCCCTTGGTCTTCCCACCAAGTGTCTTATGTGTGTGAGTACGTGAGTAAACCCACTGCATCCAACTAGGATCGTTTGCCTTAGCGTGGCCACGGGTTATTTACTGGAGCACGGTCAGCTAAGCTGTGGCTATACTACTGAAGAAACTGACTCCCATCTCCCAGCAATTACTAACCACCAAGAGTATCTCAGGAAGGGGTGGGGCCTCATGGTCTTGTCCCCCAATCACAAATGATTGCTGGCAAGTAAGCCAGTACTATACCGGTAAATACAGATGCAGTGAACTCAGGTCTAGAAGACAGCCTGGTCCATGTTCTTCCTATCTCCCAGCTTTAACATCTTTGCCACACTCTCCTGCAAGTTGTTCCCTCGGGGTAGGGTCTACAGATAACTTGTTTGGGGCTCAGCACTCCACAGTCCCTTATCCCAGCACTTTGGCCAGTTATGAGTCACCACCTTAACCACCACACACTGCAGAGGGAGGGTCCTCTGACCACGGCTGAGAACGGTACTCATTTTGGGATAAACATAAATATTTAGAAGACAGTTTGATATTTGCATTTTACAAACACATCACCAGTAAGCTCCCCCCATAAAGGCCTACGACCACTCCAGACATGTAAGGAAATGTCATTGGGGGAGTAAACTGGTGTCACCACTTTGGAGATCAATGTGGAGGTCTCTCAAAAAGCTAAAATAGAACGACCAGCTCATCAAGCTACATTGCTTCTGGGTATCTACCCAAAGATTGTCACAGAGATGCCAAGGCATTCATATTCCTATTCATTGCTGCTCTCTGCTCACAAAAGGAGGGTTTGGAATATCATTCAAAACTACAGATATACTAAAAAGCATTCTATGAAAACATACTATTTTATAAGCTAATTTAAAAATATTTTTTAAAGACAGAAAAGACTACTACAGTAAATAATGCCATCCCAAAAGCCATAGCTATTAAACAAATGCCCTACTGACATGTGTGGGATACCTCCCCATAAGCTGTTGGTCATAGAACCCCTGTTGGGACTCAAAATTAACAGAGTTTTGCTATTGCCCTTGGTGCCCACCAGAACCAAAGAGCCAGACTATACTTCTGAAGACATCATACACGTTGGCCGTAAGCCTTAGAGAAATCAAGCTGGAAGGGAGCAGAATGCTGTTTCATAAGGCAAGGCGGTGCTGTGCAGGCGGCTGAAGACAGAGCGGCCATCAACAGCCTTATCTAGTCATGAACTCTGTGAGCTACAACACCAACCCACCCAGTAAGATGTGCCCACTCTGCAGCAATGGCATGGCTGTTATGAGGGGAAACAACTGCTTTAGATCAGAGACACACTTCACCAGAAAGAAGCCATGCCTGGCATTCTAACTAAATCCAGGAAAAAAGCTAACGAATAAGTAAATAAACAAACCACCGTTCAAGGATTTATTTTACCTTTTTTAATAAGTGGATTTTGAGTCTTTTAGCCTTCTGAAATTAGTATGTAATGACATCTTTAATCGAGGATTTGTTCAAATGTCCAAAACATCTTAAATATGAAGTCTGCTTTTCATTGACTTCTTCCACCATATCTTCTAACATACAACTAGGCATGTTACACATATCGATTAAACCTTTGCAATAACCCTAAAGATTGCTATCCTCAATTTACAGGTTAGGGAGACTAGGAGTGTGTATATCCAAAGTACACAGGAATAAGTGACAGTCACAATCTGACTCGAAAGTTCGTGTTAGAACCACTGAGAAAATAATTCTCCTGACATTTAAATACCTGGGGACCTAAAGTACCCCAGCAATATCCTCTCTAATGATGCATGTAGATTGTAATTATTCTTGGAGATATATATAGAGATAGATAGATAGATAGATAGATAGATAGATAGATAGATAGATAGATAGATAGATAGATAGATAGATATAGATCTATATATATATAGATATATATCTCCAAGAATTATATTTTTTTTCATTTAGGTCTGCCATTCTGTTCTATTCAGAAGTTAAATAAAATGCCAAATCTTATGGACATGTGCTAAGGGTATCTACTTCTCCATGCAATACTGAGTAAATCATAGCCCCCTTTAGGAGCATAGAAAACAATGGGACTCTTGAGTATGCCTGACTTCACTTACGTTGTATCATTATAAAAAGCATACCACTCACTGCCCATAATGTTCCTCTCCATTCCAGCCTCAGGAGCACCTCACAGCTCACCAGTGAAAGCTGAACCTTTGATCACACTCAAACCTGAGTCTCACAGATTCTTCCCATTTATCTGGGGCACCGTCATCTACCCAAGCCAGAGAAATGGAAGTCATGTTAGCCTTCACCTCTGGTGAAGTATAAGGAAAGCATTCTAACACTGAGCCTTGGTCCCTTCTTCCATAAATATATCATCAATTTATCAGCTTCCAGACCCCTCCACAGCTGTAATAATGAAAATCTCCCAACTCTACTATCCCCTCTTAAATGAAAACCATCTCATTGACCTTCCTATGCCCTCTTGCCTTCTCTAATTTATTTTGCACAGGATGACATGTATCTCTACCCACCTTACCCCTTTATTCTTTCCCTCCCTTCAAAACCTTGCAAGGGCTTTTCATTTCAAAACCAAAATCCTTAACACTGTCTTTTCTCCATACTTTTAATTCTTTTATTATTTTTTTGTTTTTTATTTGTTGTTGCTGATCACCATTTTGGGTTTTCAATCTTGTTTTGCTTTGTTTTGTTTGTTCCTTTTTGAAGCATGTCCCTTAAACTCCAGGTTAGCCTCAAACACCTTGTGTAGTGGAGAATGATCCTAAGTGCTGTGGTGACAGCACCACCCTCGGTTTCTGCAGTGCTGGGAATTGAACCCAGAGCATTCTGTGTTTGAGGTAAACTCTTTACCAACTGAGAGAAACCCCTCTCCTCTCCTGTAGTATTCTGATCTTTATTTTTTTAATTCAAGGACTTTGAAAAGCCATTCTCCCCCATAATAACTCAGCCTTCAGGTTAAGGTTAATTATATCCTATTCATTGGGCAACAGGGGATCTTGGTCAAAGGGGGAAATATTTGAGTTAAACAAAGAGTAAAGTATGACCATGTATTCCACAGCATGAGGTTTACTGATGGTAACAATACATGTGGGAAAGTCCTGAAAATATTCATGGAAAAGTTCTCACTGAGCACACGAAAATGATGAATAAGATAGTAAGTATGTGAGGTCATTGATACACTGATTAGAATGATTTAATAATTTTATAATGTATATACATGTCAAAATGTCATATTGTCAATCTAACTACACACACATTTTTTGGCCAATTATACCTGAAAAAAGCTCAATAATAGGTTTTTAAACAGAAAGAATAATAAATCAGTCTCCCCTTCACTCACATTCAGGCAAACATTTATTTCCCAAGTGTAAATTAAACACCATTATTCTCTCACAAGATGCTGGGACTTTGTTTGTAGCAGTTATCACAATGACTAATTATAAGATTATTTTTGCTTTTATTAGTAGATGCTTATCTCCCCACTAGAAACTTCCCTCCATGAGGGAAAGGGCCACGTAAATTTGCCTACTTCTGACTGAGACAATAGCCCAATGTACTGTAGGCATTCAGCCCATGCGTATTCCATTACTCACTGAATCCTCACTGTCTTCTCAAGCTAGACTTGAAGGTGTTTTTAAGAGAAAATTAGTCTGGAGAGGTTAACAGCATCTCCTATGAAGACAGAACAAGTAGGTCATGGAAGAAATAGTAATAAACACAAATATGACTCCTAGTTTCGCTTGCTGCCCCTATGACGTGCCAGCCATCATTTCCAACATCAAGGGAAACTCAAGGAACACCAACCCTGGCCTAGAGAAACCAACACTCTGTCAATCACTGGCACGTTCCAGTGGGTGAAACACCTGCACCTTCCCAAGAAACCGAACCACGCTTCTTGCTTTAAGAAACACGCCATCATTTTTCACCGCCAGGAGACTGAACATCAGAAGGAAAAGAACTTGTCACTCAGCAGAATGGTACAGGTGGATGAAATTGCAGGATGAAAAGGGACCGATCTGGAGACTTCAAGTGGCTGAAATGAGCAACCGCTCTGAGAAAGACACATGACCTGCTGGGATGCAGCTGGAAGTTTCGCTCAGGACACATAACTGTGTTTAATTCCCAGCAAAGTGCCATTCGTCCAGCCAACAAAAACAAAGCATCTACCCAGTTACTGTGCTTAACAATGGAGGCATCACAAATATGACCAGAAACCCAAACACGAAGCAGCAAACGCCCATGACATGTTCCAAGTAATTAATGAGGAAACATAAATGTTAGGGGTATCACACTTTTTTTTTGGAGGCAGTTCTGTAACTTTATTTGACATTCAGCACTTAGTTCTCATCCACATTGACCGTCTTTAGATTTTTGAATGTGGTAACAGGCACATAAGTTACCAGTGTGTAGAGCTTGTTTGGTGAATCCTTATCCTCATTGCGCTTTCTGGACAAACTCGGATGCGGTACGGAACACTCCTTGTTCCCTTGGCCCAGACGGCTTTACTGAGCCTGGTGTCTGTGCGCACATCTGGAGTCCCCATCTCCTTCATGGCAAATTTCCAAATTTCTTTGAAAGCCCAAAGAGCACGCTTCTTGAAGCCCACGCCATGGATGCACTTGTGAATGTTGATGGTGTATTCTCGGGTCACCACCTCGTTGAGAGCAGAACAGCCCTTCTTCTTGCCACCCTTCTTTGCAGGAGCCATTCTGCTGGGCCCAAGTTGGGTATCACACTTTTCTTACAGAGAGGTGGAAAATCTGGACTCACTCTGTGGCCCTACATCTGCAACAAAAACACTAGCAAGCCAATCTGATTTCTTTTAAACTGTTTTCCTTCATTACAGTGAAGCTCTCATACTGCCGCTGTCTAAATTTCTCTTTCTCTCTCTTTCTCTCTTCATAATTATGATAACACTATTCATTTATCTTGTTCACCTCTTGCTTATGCCCCCAAAATGATGGACAGCATCTGTGTGCTTTGTTCTGTGACTTTATCTACAATAAAGACAGAACAGACCTGACCCCAGGCTTTGCTGAGATGGCTAAAGACTGACTCCATTAAAACAATGGCTTTCAACCTTGCTAATTCTGCACCTTTAATATAGCTCCTCATGTTGTGGGTCATAAAATTATTTTGCTGCTACTTCATAACTGTAATTTTGCTACAAATGTTATGTTTCCTGGTGGTTTTAGGTGACACTTGTGAATGAGTTGTTGGAACCCCCGAAAGGATCATGACCCATAGGTAGAGGACTAACTGCCATAGAGAAATGCATAACTTGTCCCAGGTCCTCTGCGTACCTGCATATTCAGAACACACATTGCAAACCCCACTACACTAAGTCAAATTTCAGGAAGTCTAGACCTCTCCCATTCCCAACTACCTACCCAACCTTGTAATTCACACAAAGAACAATGGTGTGCTAGTCTACGTGCCTCAGAGCAAGAGTCAGCACCATCCATCAATTGGTTAAAAGAGATGCTTTATGGGAATTGATGGTCCTTAAGGGACCCCACAACCAGAATACATGTCACAAGAGAAACAAGAGCTCTGGAGGATGAGAAGATCCCCTTAGCTTTTTGTGGACACACCACAACAGGACTATCAAAGGAGAGGGGGCTCCATGTCCTCACAGGTTCTGTCTTGAAAGCACTTGGTTCCTTCTGAAATCATCAATATTTAACTGTCTCCATGTCCAAGGCAGCCCAGCCCTAGTTTCCAGTCTTCCCTCTGGACCAATGGACCTCATTCTGGGCAAGTCAGAGACATTCACCCAATAGAGCACTTCCCTGGGCACTGAATTTCTGTCTTCTCTAGACAACGTTATCCTTCAAATTCCTCTGCCCATAGCACAGCATTGCAGCCCTGCCTTCATGGTCCATGTTAGCTCATGTCTGCAGAGTTTCGATCTGACCCATCTGTCAACATACAGAGAACAACCCCCTGCCATGAAACCCTGCCAGTTCTTCTGTGTGTACGCAAGCCCACATGCTCACTAAATGCCTCCTTTCCAAATAGCTTTTCACCTCTAATACCCTGAAGTCAGCTCTCGAAGATCGTTTCAATTATAAACCCACCTGAAATGATCAGGAAGTATGGGAATGAAACTCGTGTGATAACAGGATTCTTTGGGAGGATTTAATTGAAGAGCATAAAATCTTAAATAGTACAAATAATCTCAGCTAATTTCAGTCCAGGCCAGATGACAAGGCAAGTGAGCATGAATTAAAATTACCGATAAACACATTTGGAACAGATGTCGGGAAGAACTTTCTTCCAACACCCAAAGTCATAAACATGAAGCGAAACCCTCCAAAGTCGTTGGCGATGCTGAAGATACAATTAGAGCTGGTTATGAGGGAAATAAAACTCTGAGGAGTGTGTTGAAGGTGCCAGGATGGGCCGAATGATCGGCGTGCTTTCCTGGAGCAGTCTTGAAAATGCACGGTCAAGATTATTAGCTCGTTGTTGTTGCTGTTGTTGTTGTTGTTGTTGTTGCTGTTGTTGTTGTTGTTGCTGATGCTGCTGCTGTTGTTGTTGTTGTTGTTGTTGTTATTCAGCCTTTAACTGAGAGTACCAGAAATCCATGGGCAAAAGTTCCTGCTGGGTCTACATTCAGTCCTTCACTGTCTTCTTCCAGGAAGAGGCATAGCTGTCACTCTACTGTCCACTCTGCCTCTCCGCCTAGTGACCGCACACTCTAAGTTGACAGTCCTCCGCTACAGCCATTACCTCATTACAGCCATAAACAATTTTTCACAGGTGGTTCTGAGGCATAAGGGGAAAAAAGGCACCAGTGGTCAGTCAGGGCTGCTCCGAGTGCTACACAGGTGACTGAGTCTGCAGAACTAGCAACAGCACAGAGGCCCCAACTGTGCCCATCACGTTTGATCCTATAGGCGTGTCTTCCTTAACTTCCTGTGGTTCTTTTCCTAGGTCTGTCTCAGCTGCAGCAAGATACAGTCCGTCCACTCAATTCACAGGATTGCAGCATTTGACAAACCCAGGTCTTGAAAACAGCAAGGTGTCCAAGCTCCTGAACTAAATTCTAGGTCAGCTGATGTGCTGAACACTACAGATCACGACACACTGTCATGCTTGCCTGTAACTTCTCAGATTCAAATTCTACACAGACAAAGCCCTCAATGTAAAACAAAGGTCTAAGGTCTGTATCCTTCATCTTGATTTGTCACTGTGGTGGTAGCAGACATAAAATAAAATACATATCACTAATTTGATAAAAATAATGTTATGGCCAAACAAATGAGCTGCAAGTTGGAAACCTAAGTTACAACTCAGAAAAAAATGTTTTTTAAATACTACTGTATTCATGGAATATCTAGAGAATATTATCCAGTGCTGAAAATGGTATCATTTAAAATCTTGAATGTAAAAATCACAGAACAGAGCCCCCTCATAATCAGAAAGTCTGCCTGTCCCTTATATTAGATACATAATGCATGATCATTTAAAGCAATGGTATTTTAAATTGAATATTGTTATGGTCATCATTTAAACATGTATCTGGAAAAGGAGGACAGTTCTCTCCAATGCCCAGACTATGCCCTTGGATAAGGTGGTCTAACAGAGCTTTAACAAACATAAATCTTGAAAAACGTCAAATTCCCAAAGCACAAGAACAGCTTTGACTCAAGCTTCCAAGCAATGGATCTCAGACAACATCCCTCAGCATACAGACCTGACTGACACTCTCAGTGACACAGAGATGGTGAAAACATCCACTGGAAGCCCCTTTAGGTAAGTGTATAGAGAACACCGCCACTTGGGTTTCCATGATCAGTCACTCCAGGGAACCAGAAAACATGTGGCCACAATTTCTATAGAGCCAACTCCAGACACAATGCACTTCATTTCATCACACCTCACGGGTCTATTTGGATGCCTGCAGGAGATCTCAGTCCACAAAGCAAACAAGGTAACCTTCCCATATGCAGGATAAAGGCTGATTTTATATGGTACTGGAGAAATGGCTCAGCAGTTGCAACCACTGTCTGCCCATGCAGATGACCCAGGATCAATTCCAAAGACTAGATGATGGTTCACAACTGACTATAACTCCAGTTCTAGGGAATTTGATGCCCTATTCTGGCCTGTGTAGGCAATGCATGTATGTGGTGCACAGATATACATGCAGGTAATCTACACGCAAAATAAGTCTCTTTATTTTAATTAATTTACGTAGATATTGACTAGTTTCTGCCTTTGTTTGCTTCATGTTTTAAGGAAGTGGGATAAGAAAAACTGAATTCTTTGCCTTAGACAAAGTCCCTGAAATCCATGCCTTGTTAAAAAGGTACTAGTTTAGGCCCCTCTTCATCTAAGACTCCACCCAGAAAACATGAACCTAGGGGGAAAGATGAAAAACAGTGAATGACACAGGGAGAAGCATGTTTCTCTCAGAACTGTGTGAGATTATTGTGCCACCTCTAAATGATCCCTTACGGAATAAATTAGAACTCAGAGAAACTGAGTCAGATTCACAGTGAGTGTGGTTCAGGACCACAGATGTTGCGTTCAACTGGAAAGATCATTTAAGCTGTAGGGCTTTGTAGGGATATCATAGAACTTATCCTGATGATGATCTTCCATTTTGTGGATACATGATGTGTTACCAGGACCAAAGACATGGGCAAGTAGGCTCCTATTCTGGGACTCTGGGCTCCTGTCCTCAAGAGGAGGACATAATGACAGTGCTGGGGGGGGGTCCTTGGTCAAATATAATGATTTTATTTCTGGAACACTATTAGTGAATATGGCTAGCCTTTGTGCTGGAGCAGTGGGGGCGGTGGAGGTGGTATAAGGCAGGAGGGGATAGAAATGAGTTAAATGTCAGATGACCCGAGCTAAGCATTAGACCACTGGATTGCTTTTTTCTTAACTCAAAAGCATCAAAGTTCAGTCAGAAAGGATCTAGCTAACTGAGTATTTGACAATGTAAGGGGTTTGGGATAGAGACAGACTCTAAAGAATAGCTATTATTATTATTATTATTATTATTATTAGCATTTTTTTAGTATGAAGAAAATTGTAATAAGATTTAAGAGAAAAATCTTGAGAGCAGAGAAGTTATAAATCTCCAGAGCTGCCCAGGGGGAAGGAATGGAAGACAGAGGAGAAAAGGTCATGAGTGCAGCATGCAGGAAGGTCAGCGTCTTGGCAGCCAGAAGCCACGTAGTGGTGCAGCAAAGAAAGAAGTCCAAAGTACTATTAGGGAAAGCTTGCTTAAAGCAGAGACAGTTGGAGTAAAACAAGCTACCCTTTCCAGGGTGATTCAGGGCAGTGGGCAGACTTGTAAAGCCAAGTGGCCAGTATCTGTAAGATACTGCAATGTAGGCAGGAATTCTGGGAATGAGAGGTACAGTGTGTCCTTAGAGGCTAGTTAGTCCACCTACCTCTTTAGCTCGGCTTAAGGTGAACTATATTCCTCAGGGTGGTTCCTAGGTCAGGTGACTGACCGGCCCTGCTGGAATGTGAGGTCTCCACCCAAGCTAAACATTGGCCAGATTTCCCTTAATGGAACCTTACTACTAAATAACTCACTGGATTATTAGCTTTTATGGTTTTTGAATTAATTCTAGATTCTCCTAATCCGACTAATTCTCCCTGAGTGAAAACTTCGAAGAAGAAATGCTTGAGCTGACATTGGAAGACAGAAGACGAAATTTAGTAAAGAAGGGAATTCCAGAAACAAGAAATGAGGCAAGTTCTGACCCACACATTAATTAGCAATCGAGTGTCACACAGCTGTCTGCAGGTTAAATAAAATGTCAAGAGAGGGGCCAAAGAGATGGTTCAATGATTAAGAGCACTGGCTCTTCTTGCGAAGGACCCAAGCTCAGTTCCCAGCCCCCACGCAGCAGCTTACAAACATCCGTAGCTATAGTTTCAGGGAACCCAACACCTTCTTCCCCCTTCTGTAGGCAATAGGCATGTTCACGGTCCACACACATATACGCCACCCAAATACATGTACACATAAATAAAATAGATAAATCTAAAACAGGGTAATTTTTCAAAAGATAGAAATTTTAAGTCTGAAGAAGTGAAGGCACAGAGGGATTAATCTGTCATGCTTCCCAAGAAACCCCACACTGCCTCTTTTCTGAACGAAGACTCTAGTTCTTATGGGAGATTAGAATTGAGAACACAAAGGAAACTCTCACCTATACAAGCATTTCCAAAGGAAACCCTCACCCTCTTCCTCCAGGGATTTCCTAGCAGAGCAGAGAGCAAGCATGGAAGGAAAGCCCTCGGCTCCACTGTGAAGACTTTGTCCTCGGTGAAGTCTGCCCTCTGCCTCTTGTTCCTCTACGCCTGAATCAGGTTCCCATAGTGATCCGGGTGGGAGCTCCGTGTGCCCGTGGGAGCCCCCCAGCAGCCCTGCTGATGAAGTGTGTGAACTCTAGACAAGCACAAGCAGAGGCAGAAACACCTATTGCAAACTGGGTCAGGACAACGAAATTCCTCCTGAGGTTCTGTGCCCTAATCAATGCTTCTGCTCTAATGAGACCATTAATCAGGAAGGATCTGCATAAACAGAGGCCCACTTGGCACCTCAACAAATAACTAGTGATGGATTTTGCATTAAATTATAAGACCTACCTAACAACCTTATTGGTTCCCAATAAATGCATCTCTCTGAAATTTCAACTCAGTATTTGGGTACGTCTAAGATCTCCCAGCTACAAATAAGCAGCTAGTCACATGTTCAACAGTTCTTCCCTCTGAAAAGAGACACACCCCCAGGAGGTTATGACTCAGAACATTCTAGAAGTTACCTAAATCCACAAGGCTCAAAAACTCATGAAACTTCACAGGCTTAGACAGCTCTCGAAAAGCGGCCCCCTCAGCCATGCACCTGTGGGTGACCCATCAGCCAGGCTTCTACAGGGTGGAATTGCTTCTTCAGGCTGTCTTCAATGCCCTATCCAGACTGGGAAGACGTATGTGTTCAACACTCCAGAGAAACAACATAGAGAGCAGAGGTAGATGAGTCAAGGCTGGTACTCAGATGGCAGCGTTATCATGTCCCTGATTCTATAGACATTTTTTTTTTTTTTAGTGCAATGAGATTTTATATAGCAGGAAAGAACTCTCTCCTGACCAACCACTGAGAGTAATCACAACTTCAGATGGGAACGCATCATAATAATGTACACTTTCCATATAAATCAGAAGGTGCTGGGTACGGAGTCAGCCATCAGGACCTGAGCCCAGGCGTTCCTAGAAATAGCTTTGGACACAGCTGTGCCCACTCACATACCTACACCCCAGCTTCCTTTTGTGTGCAGCAGCAGAGGTAAGGAGATGGAATAGAAAACTAGTCTGCAAAAGCTAAAATATTCGCTTTGTAGCTCTTCATAGTAAGAAAAATGTTGCAAACCCTTTCTAACATAAAAAGAGGAAGAAGAGGAGGAGGAGGGAGAGGAGGAAGAGAAGGAGGAGGAAGGTTAAGTATCAAATGACCTGAGTTAATCTGTTAGACTCTGAGTGTTTCTTAACTCAGAAAGCACCAAAATTCAGTTAGGGAGGCTCCAGGTTAGTATTATAGAATGTGAGGGGCTTGAGACAGGCACAGCTATGAAATGGTGGCTATAACTTTTTAACTGGATTCGCAAGTTAAGATTTTTAATAAATCCTAGGCTCTCCTGACCCACCTAATTCTCCCTGAATGAGAACTTCAATTCAGGAACTAACAACTGAAGACATAAGAATAAATTTGGAAAAGAAAGAGGATGCAGAAAGAGAAAGCAATTCCCACCTTGAGAATTAACTAGCAGGCGGGCACTTATGTGAGGTTTTGAGTCATTCTGTGTGAGAACTGGCCTGGTGGATGAGGCAGGGAGGAACACTGCTCAGCCCCACCCAGGAAGAAAATGTAATAATGATGGTAATGATTGTTATTACAGGAACTACCATTTGCTTTAATATAAAAACTACTGCTGCTTATTGGATGTCTGTCGCATGCTGGGCCTTCTGCTCCGTGTCTATGCATTTTCCCATTTAATCTTCACAGCAGTCTTATGAGGTGGATACTATTATTATCCTCAGTTTACAATTGAGGAGACAAACTCAGGGAAAGGATGATGGGCTCTCCAAGCCTCTGAAATGAGGGTGGAGTGAACATGGCAAGCTCACACCACTGTTCATCAAACCTTCACGCCCATCACCAGCCCCACCCAGAAGCCACTCACCTGGGCAGACCCTGCAGCACTGATTCTCTGGAAGAATATGATCCTTTGCCGAGCAGTTCAAAGGAGGGCAAGCTTCTGTGATTTTTACCAAGACTCCACCCTAGAAGCCAAATACCAGGAGTTAGTTCATATGGAGAGCCCATCGCAGTCGCTTCTAATGTTCCTTATTATCAGCTTGCAGAGGTAACCACCCAGATGCTAAGAGCATCCTTGGGAATTCCACTGAGAAGAACAATCTTTGCAAGTCAAATTGATGAGTCCAGGGAGAGAAATCAGGCTTCCTTTCTATATCAAAACAGCCTGGGTTTCTACAAGTGCCATTCCTTTTCTTTTAAGTCTCTCTTTTTTTTAATGCAAAGAGATGCCCACAGGGATGTGCTGATCATTTCCAACAGCTGACTGCTGAGTATGGCAGCATCCTGTGTCAGATACTGAGTTCTCTGCTGGAAAACGCAACAGTTCATGTTGTGCAAGCCATGCTGTATACAGCAGGCTTCTGTGAAGCAATCCCAGCTTCCACAGGTCACAGCCTTGTCGCCAGACATCAACAGGGTGACTTCCTAGTTCTCAGTGAACTTACAATTCAGGTGGAATGAGATACATAATTCCTAAACTAGGAACACTAATACAGTACAGAAATTCATTTTAAAGTGTGTTCTGCTAAAGGCAACGTAGTGTGCTACAGAGAGTAGTTAACTCTGCCCAGGCAGGGAGAAATTATGAAGGGGTCTTCTTGGAAAGAACTTGACTAATTATATAAAGAAAGAGACTTCACGGGTCAAGACAGTAGACAACGCACATGGGCATCAATGAGCATTAGTCAGATGAAAATTAGATTTCCTCTGGCTGTAAATAACACAACTTGCAACAATGTTGTTAAATATTCAACTGTCGTACACTCTTGGCCTCACTGATCTAAGGTCCTCCCGATTGGCATGAGTAGTGTCTGCGTTTAGTTTTATGCTGAATTTTTAAAATAAGTCCATTAATTATTTTGTTTTAAAAGCTTGAAGAGACTCTTACTTTATCTAATGCAATTAGGTTTTTCTCTCCCATTCTTTGCAGGATGTTTAAGACAGTCAAGAAGGGGAGTCTCAGTTTACGACAAAGGTCAGTCCAAAACACAGGTGGGCAGGGAGACAGGACAGAACTGCACAGCCATGTGGATAGGAGAGACAGACACTGCGTTCCATGTTTCCAAGAGAGACTCACAGTTCCTCTGACCACCCCACACCCTTCTCAGCTCTCTGGTTTGGCAGAAGGGACACTAATTTCTAGAGAAGAGACCAGTCAGCATATCAAGTGCCAAACAGAAATACAAGACACGAGCCTCCTACTTGAGTAATACCTACCATGCTGGTAGCATAAAGTGAGATCAGCTAGTTGCCTTCTAGTAGATTGTCTGCAGCAAGCCATACTCTTCCTTCTTAAAGTTGCCCACCCAGCCAGGCTTGTTCCTACCATTCTCTCTCATATTCCACCCACCCCCATCTGGTGCTCTTCCCAAATGCCATGAGAGACTGGCCCTAGACTCAACAACTGACCCTGTTACCTTCAGTCCTCTTTCCCGGCCAGATTCTAGCCTCACTTCTCACGTGGCGGTCAGTGGTCAGAGTCAGGGCTAAGACTGCTGTGGACATCGGAGACAAACCAATTATTCCAAGGCAACAGAGGCTAAGGCCCTTGCTCTCTGGAACCGCAGTGCATGAAAATGGAAGTGAATGACTTACTATCAACCCCGATCCTATCATCCCACAGTAACATACAGGTTCTGGTGCACTGCCTCCCACATAGATTTGGAAAAAAAAAACAAACTGGTGAACACTTTTAATCCAAACGTTGCTCCCATCCCCAAGTCCTGAATGCTTTTCTAGCACCCTGATGTTGGCTCACCTCTGACAGAGGGCGCATCGATTTCTGTGTCCATTTGGAAAGCTGGAAGCTACCTTCAAGTTCTACACCCCCATTTCCATGGCCCAAAGCCCATGGCTGACTGGTATGTGAGGCCTACATCTAAAACAGGAACCGTCTCCGACGTATGATTTATGTTCCACATCGCCCAGTAGGCCCAGCTACATGTGACCTTTCACCTGAACTCTTTCTTTGCTCAGGTTCTTCCCATCCCCCACCTGAGGCATCCACCATCTAATGGGCCCTACTGGGAGCGACTCCTGAACAGGTCACTCCTTAGTTGCAGAGTCGGCTTCTAGGATTACCCAAATTAGGACAATTAATGGGACTCACTATTTCATTAAAGCTGTTATCAAGGTGAACTCCTCTCTGAGCGGTCAGATTCGAGATGATTCCCAGTTACTTCCTTGTATCTTTCCTATGAATCTAAAATTCTGCAGCATGGATATATATTATCCATCCTCTGCACTGACTTCTGTTAGTGGAAAAACACAATTATTCCATTTTTCCTATTTTAGAGCTACGAAACTGCTCAGTGCTCAAATACATGTGTATATTTGTTGTTGCTGCTAAAGGACACTTTGAATGCCACAGAAGACTTAAAAGTCTTAAAAGTGTCCGTTCGTGTTGTTTTCTTTCCACAAAAGGAGTTTGCTCTAGCTACTGATTACATCAGCTAATGGTTCTTTTTAAGAATTTTTCCCGTGACATGTATTCACTCAGAGAGCACGAGTGTGCCAGAGCATCCAGGTAGAGGTCAGAGAACAAGGCCAAAGTCAGTTCTCCCCTCCCACCAGCTGTGCTATGGGGACTGAACTCAGGTAGCCACACTTGGTCGCGGGTTCTTTTACCTGCTGAGTCATCTCAATGACCCAAAGTTGAGAATTCTAATCAACCCTTCCTATATTTAATAAATAAGACCCAATTCCAAAGCTTAAATTGAGACAAAACTACTGGTGTGGTTTTAAAATAACCTAAACTGTCTTTATTGTTGTAGAAGTACATCTACATCCATTAGCCCAGGGAGAAACGCTTTTCAACTCTAGTTTGAAAATTACTGCCAGTAAAAAGTAATCTGCCATTACTTTTTAAATCTTCCTGATTGTTGTATGTTGTGACCTCTGCACTGGGTTCTGTGTTAGTGGGGAAACACAGTTATTCCACTTTTCCCATTTTAGAGTAACTAACCTGCTCAGTGCTTAAACGTAAACATCCCGAGTCCTACACAAATCACCTCGCCAGGCTCTGACTTGAATTTCTAACGACATATACACATCTGCAAGTTGAAAACTGCCACTGTGCCGAAGAAATGTTCCAGAAAAGTTGATAATTGGGCAAATGGAAGCAAGACTGTTAGGAGAGTTCCTCAACTTGGTTTAAAAATAATGTTGGGGGCTTGCTGTGAGATCATGTCTCCTAGGAATGTCAGAAGCTGCTCCCATAAGGTCTCACCACTATGACTGCCTAAAGAGGATCCTAATAAGGACAATGCCAGTAAACATGCCACAGTGGATGGAGGAAATCCCACACGGCCTTGATTCTACCTGAAGACTCACATAACTAAGGAGTGCAGAGAGCAGAAGAGAGATAGTCCCTTCCACAGAAGAGGACGGCATTGTTTATCCAATGCCAAATGATCAGCCCTGACAACACATATACAATAACATTACACAGGCTGAGTAGGTTATATTAAGGAATATATACATATATATGTATACACACACACACAATTAATAATTGATTAAAAAGAGAACATGGATTTGAAAGAGATCAAGGAAGGGTATATTGAGGCAGTCTGAAGGGGAGAAAGGAAAGGAAGAAATCTTTCTATTATAGTCTTAAATTTTTAAAAGGTTAAAAAAATAAATAAAAAGGAAAGAGACAGTCTGGAAAATAATATGGTGGGCTGAAGAGACGGCTTATGACATTCTTGCAGGAACCAGAGTTTGGTTGCCAGAATCCACACCACATGGTTGACAACTTCCTTTAACTTCAGATCTAGCTCCAGGAGATTAAACACCTCTGGCCTCTGAGTGTAGCTGTCCCTCACAGGCATAGGCACGCAGAGACACATAAACAAAAAATTAAAATGAAGGTTGTCTCTTATTCAAATCCATAAAATATAAATGGGTAGAGAACCAGGTTGCCTTTCATTGACAGGGGTTCTACATCTCAGCCAAAGAACACAATCATTATTTGAGCAAGTGTATCCTCTATTTACTCAAGAGAGTATGTGTATCACTCAGGGTGTCTTGAGGAGAAATTAATCTATTGCATACAACAGAAGCCATAGAGTGCTGTGGTTTAAACACTGAGAAAGACTACGTAAGGCAGACCAGTGCCATCCACACCCACTATCCTCTATCCTTACTGACCATATTCATGAAATGGGCAGCCACATTCTTCTATGGCCTTATATGGAACTTTCCTTTGTTGATAAATCAGTGTGTCCTAACCTGATTTATCTTCTGTTACACTGAAAGGTAATTATTCATCAGTGCTAGTCAATGTTGATGGTCAATTTGACACGATCTCTACTGTTTGCTCTTAAGTGAATCTAGAGCCACTTATGAGAAGAGCATCGAGGAGTGCTTAGGATTATCTAGATTAGATGGACTGTCAGAAGACCTAATGTAACTTAAGGGAACACCATTCCCTGAGTGACTGAATTAGGAGAAAGTGGCCTACGCCAGCATTTACCTCTCTCTGCCTCCTGACTGCAGGTTCAATGTGCCTCCACCCCTAGCTGTCATGATTTCCCACCATGGTAAGTCTAGAGGGAACACTAAAGATCAAGCAGAAAGGATGGAGCTAGAGGATGAAGAGGCCACAAAAAGACATGGTCATTGCACTCTTCAGCTCTGTGCAGCTGTAGCTACTTGTGCAGGAAAAAGACCTGCACAAGACTAGACCCATTGACATTTCATCAGGGATGGGGAAGAGAGCCATGAAGCCCCACCCATCACTGAAGGACTATTGACACCTACAGTTCATGGGGGAGGGATGTTATTTTCTTCAATGCTGTACCCACTGATAAGTTACCCCTCACTCCATTAATAACTCCTCACCCATGCTCATGCATGCAACCCTAATTCAACTCTGTGATTCCTACACACACTGAAAAGAAATTAAAGTAGGAGGCAGAATTTTTTCAAAAGAAGAATGTTATCAGTAGATCAGAGTTAGGGAACTGGGACTGAAAATGGACAGAACTCATGGTAGACATGTGTGAAACTTAAAGGATAAAAATTAAAATATTTTTAATCTATGGACAACAACAACAACAAAAACAAAAACCCTTTTCCCTTCATCTCCCTTCAATGGCTTCCACCAGAGTATTTTATCATAATGAAAAAGGAAATGAACATACTACCTCTCTAAAATTCAAAACCAAGAACTATTACAAGCAATTCAAAGCCTGCGACCAGAAAAGCTAAGAATGTGTATTACACAGCTATTCACAAAGGCTGACTCCAGCTAGCTCCCCTGCCCTTCTGAATCCTGACTGCCACATCTGTGTAGTACATACCTTGTAGAGTTATTATGATACCTAAATGTGCTAGTGTTTTAACTATCTTAGGTAACACTCAAAAAGTAGTAAGTACATAAGGAATGTTAAATGTTATTGTAAATGACTCAATTCTCTGTGGACAGAATAACTCATAAGTACTTACAGAAAGCCAATAAATAAATCACTTTCCAAAACAGGGTGAAATTATTCCTATGAATACACATAAACTGTATGTGCATGCACACATACACACAAACATACGCATGCACATACAGTTTACGAAAAGAGTTCTCTGGACCAATTTCTTTCTAACTCATCAATCCTAAACATTGGAATAATGAACCAAAGTATAGAAGTGTCTGTTTTATCCCAGTAAGCTACTCAGATAAGGCACTATTTCATCCCACGCCCATTTAGTCTACCTGTCTCAAAAATATCTACTCTGATCTTCTCTGATGACAAGGATCTAGTCACAAAGGAGAGAGTCACCCAAGGCTTCTGCTCAAAATGCAAAAGGGAATAGGTTTAATGAATGTCTGTCCTGTGGCTTATGCTGTGATCACAGCAGAGTAAGTAGAATTGCCTTTAATCGCCCCATCTTTCCCTGGGATGGAAGATAGGAGAGAAAACCAAAGGCAGAATCTAAATTCATTGTCCTCCCCAGAAGGGAACCTAGTTACAGAGATCATACCATCCTTAATTATACTCAAGGAAGGTGGACAAGGCCATGTGAGATGAGAACAATGAAAACCACCATGTTCACTGAAGATTTAGTGCCAAGCACCACATTTTCTCCTCCTCCGTGTACTCAACATCCCCCATTCTGATATGCCTGTCTTAGGTTGGAAATCATGCCATCTCCCAGGCCTGGACGCTTCTTAGTTGATAAAGAAATGAAAGTCCTCACTGCCATCTCATCTCCACATTTCCTTTAATCCTGGCAAAAGAGATCCACATCCAGCATCTACTGATACAGAGATACCAGTCCCAGAGTCATTCAGTTGCTGTGACAAACGCTTAGCCAAAAGCAACATGGAGGAGGGAAGGGCTTGCTCATGTGGTTCACAGCTCCACATTATCAGCCACCACTGCAGAAAAGTCAAGGCAGGAGCTTAAAATAACACATCCACATCCACAGTCAAGAGCAGAAGGAGAGAGAAGTGTAACCCACGCCACCTGCTTGCTGGCTCCTGTGCTCAGCCAGCTTTACACAGTCCTAACAGTTCAGGGCCTAGCACAAGAAACGGTGTTGCCCACAAGGGGCTGGGACAATTAACAATCAATCCCCACAGACATACGCATAGGCCAACCTCATCTAGATAATTTATCAACTAAGGTTTCTCCCGAGTGATTCTAGATTATACACATTGATGTTGACAACTAATCAACACACTACCTCACCTGTGTAATCACCAAACTACCTGGACGAACAGAGTCTCTGCCATGTGCCATGCCCGACAGGAAGGGGTAGTGAGGAACATAAAGATGAATTCAAGGGCATCGACCCTTAGAAGATGTTGCCAGTAAGAGAAGGAAACAGGAGAAAGCCTTTCCCCCTAAGCCCCATAAAAGAAGAGATTTGGGCTCTTCTTCCATTGGTATCTCTCTGAATGCCAGTAAGTCTCTAAAAACTTTGTTCTGTTCAATGTTTAAAATATTTTCTTCCTTTTCCCTTGGGATGTGATGAAAAGATAGGAACATAAGTGAAAAAGCATTTTTAAAAGATGTCTGCTCAAGACAGGGCAGTTCACTCGGCATCTCTTGCAATGCCTCACAAAATCAGCCTTGGTCTGTGGCCACATTTTCTGTTCTTCCTTTCCCTCTCATCTCTTCCTGTCTGCCCCTTCCTCCTGTGCTGTCCCAGCTCCTCATCACTAACAAAGAATGCATAAGTAAAGCATTAACTCAAAAGACCTGTGCCTCAAGTTTTGATCTCCAGGACCCTAAATCAAATGGGTAAGCAGTACTTTTCCTTTGCTGTCTTCTCTGTTAATGTTGGCTAGGAGAGGGATGTCTGGTCAGGCAGCTGGAGCAACTTTTGTAATTGACATTTGTCTGCATTCCTCGAGGATGCATGGAGCAAGATTGGAAAGAGGAAACATGAAAAGACAGAAGAACTTCATCTTCTGCTTCCACTCTCTCCCAATTGGCTCTTACTAAGAACCAACAAAGGGAACCTGGACTTCAGTCCATGTAACTACAGACTTTTGGTCTGTCGACATGATGCCACTCTGTCAGAGCAAACAAACTTACTCTCATAACTTCCAGAGATCAAAACTAAGATCACTGGGTGGAGGTTACAGAAAGGTGGATTTTCACCAAAAGAAAGGAATTTGCTGGTTACTAATGGTTTCTAAAAAGGAAATGAACTATTCTATGTGTTAATAAATGCCAGTCAAGGTAGGGGAAAGTGGACATGGCTATTTTCACAGAAAACTATATCAGATTCTCTTCTGTGACAGTTGGTCTCTAAGGACTTACGTTCCTGGTATCCATGCCCTCTCACCATCCTCCTGGATGATAAATCTGAAGCAGTCAAATACAAGTAATAGAATTAAGAGGAAATGATGCCACACAGCTTTGGAGACTAGGTCATAGGAAATATCTTTCACTTTGGTCTTTTGGAGGGTTTGTTCTGGGGGAAAATAGTCTCCACATGAGAAATGTCTCAGGCCATTACTCCATAAGAAGGTATCTACATAGCCATGCATGAAGGAGAGAATCTGTTTCAACTGTCTTATAGATGAATAAAGAAGTCATCTTGGCCATCCAACATCCTTATTTATGAATTCATCACAGGATTCTACCTCCAACAGTAAAACCATTGTGACCACATTGAGACCCCAATTGAGAACTGTAATCTGACTGCATTCAACATATACAACTACAAGAGATCATCAAAATACTGGTCTTAGTCTGGGGAGTATTTGCCATACAAGTGTGAGGACATAGGTTCAAGAACCCATATAAAAGGCTGGGTATGGCACTGTACTCTTGCCATCCCCATGCTATTTCCCCCTAAGGAGACGGAGCTAGGCAATTCAACAAGTTTTAAGCCAACACAGAGAAACTGTCTCAACACACTAGGTTGAAGATGCCTGAAGGCTAATGCCCAGGGTGACAAATAAAAGCCTCCACATGGACATATGTGAATATACACACATATTTGTATGTGTGTGGGGAGTGTGACTTACATATTAATTTTAGTTACCATGTTTTAGGGAGCAGGTGGCATAGCAATAGTCAAAACTATCAAGCTAATACTGCCCATTTGTTCTCCAGATCCCACCTTCCCCTCACAACACAGTCCTCCTTTTTCTCAGTTAATTACAATGCCTTTGCCTAATGGAGGCATCTAGCATATTTGTGGGCTCATGATTCCACTCTACTTTGACTACCACAGTTTCCTCTTGGGAATGCCTTCTCCTCTCTAAGTGACCAATCCCCACACAGACAATTAAAGAGGCCAAATTCTCCCCTACTGAGCATGCTAGACACCAGCTATGCCCAGTGCGGGAGGCATTTACCTTACAAATATGTCTACCGTATTCCTCAGTACTAGACTGGGCCTGCCTCCTGACTTCTGAGATCCCCGGACTCTGCTAAATCCCATAGTCCTCCAGATTTTTGGAACTCTGTAGTTCACCTAGTATTGCTTTCAAAACAATTGGCCATTTTTGCTAATATTATCCAAGGAAGATTTCTGGCTTTCATAACCAAGACTAAACTGGAATTGTCTTTAACAAATCAGGCATCCTGACATCAGCATCAGAAATGAGCACCCAAAGCCATGGAACAAGACTCTTCAGATCTGTTTCTACTTGGTTCTTAAACCCTCCTTTTTATTCATCTTTCTTATCACTGCCACAGGTTGGCAACTCTTTCCCATTACAATTCAACAATGCCTAGTACTTTTCCAACTACCCCTTCAGTGCAGGCATAGTGGACCCCAAAACTATACGGGTGCTATTACATGTCAACATGCACTTGCTATAGATAACTTGCTTTCATGAAGATCAGGTCAAGATAGGCATTTTCTCACCTGTTTTCGAATTTTCTTTTTAAAAATCATTCTATCACATATTACATCCCGGCCTTCCCTCTTCCCAGAGTCCCTCACCACACCCAGCACCTCCCTTCTCCCCAGAACTATTCCTCCTCCATTCCCTTTCAGGCAAGAGTAGGCTTCCCAGGGATATGAATCTTCATCTATCTCCAATCTCTTTATGTACCCTAAAACTTCACCCTGCGAAATTATTTAGAACTTCCCAAATATAAATAATACTCTCTTTCCTTATGGCTCTGGCACCTGCAAATATTTTATCCTCCCCCCAACCCCCCAGAATATACCTTCATCCTCATCAACCTAGGAAGTAATTCCTGTTGAAAACTACCCATCACCTTCAAAGAACCCCGGTTGGCCTTGATGTAGGGACCATAGTAGCTTGCAGTGCTCACAGCACGAGGGACTAACCAATAGGACCAGACTGCTCAGAGTAACTCAGTGACTGTCTCTCCTCCTCATGGCATGTGAACATTTCAGGAGACCAGAAGGTCCTTAACCTCTGTTTGCTGTATGTTTGTTGATTGCATGTTTCTCCCATGCTAGACTACGAGTTTATAAAGAAAACAATTTGCTTCCTGACATGTCTTCACATGCTAGGACTACACTGAGGTCCAGTGTTTACTGTTGTACACATAGATCCTGGGGCAGTGCTGGAATAAAACATTCATTACTGTGTGTCCTCAGAGCCCAAGTGGGTGCTGGGATACCTCATCTTCCTGACTCCTATCTGCTGGGTGTCTTAGCAATATTCTTTACAAATTATTTCATGATGGTGGGACAATGAACAATAAGTAAG
Organism: Rattus rattus; assembly: GCF_011064425.1. Taxonomy (NCBI): domain Eukaryota; kingdom Metazoa; phylum Chordata; class Mammalia; order Rodentia; family Muridae; genus Rattus; species Rattus rattus. The sequence continues at coordinate 149,593,327 of NC_046155.1, forward strand.
GGGAGTTTCCTAGAATTGTTTTACCACTGGGTGGAGCTTGGCCCAGTCAGGGATGGTATCACCCACTCCCTTGCCTACCACTAACACATAACCTTTTCTTTGGGTCACCTGTCAACATCGCCATCCACAGCAGCTCCTGCCTCACTTTCCTTCCTGTTCTGACTGCTTCTCGAGGCACATTGCCCACTTGAACGCAAGCTAGTCACACAGCAACAGTGGCTAAATCCACCTTCACTCCAGCCTATTCACTCTGCCCCTCAGGGACCCACTTAGGCCAATATGCCCCACAGAGAAACACCACATGTCTATCTTCTGTCTGCTCTGTGGAAATGACAGGGGCCACAGATAAACTTACTCGACATTCCCGGCAGGTCTTGGTTAAAATCCGCTGGCCCTCAGCAAGAACTTTTCCTCCATAGATACATTTTGCTGCAAGAAAACAAAAATAGAGTTCATGCCTAGTCATGCTATACTACAAAATGTCTTCAGAGTCTCCGTCCAAAGCCAACAGATCCCACAGGGACATAGATTTCCTGAGTCTGAGCGATATTAACTTCTTTGTCTAATGTAAGGCATGGGAAGAGTAGCATGTATGGCCCCTGAAGTTCTCAGCCAGACCTCAGCTTTTTGAGTTTACCTTGCCTTCATAGCATAACAAAATTACTGGGGAAAAAAGCCAAAGGGTAAATTTTGGGACGAAAGTTTTGTGGGTAGGTTGGTGTTCCTGTCACTCCATTGGGGTTCCTGCCTGGCTACAGAAGATGGCCTCTCAGGTTCCATATCCCCAATGCTGAGAGTCACAGATAAGGTAACCACCACTGATTCTTGGATGTCTCCCTTATCCTTGGTCTTTGTCTCATCCTGGAGATGTCCCCTACCTCCCGCTACCCATGTCAGTTGCAGATTTCCATTCATTCTCATGGACAGCTGGCCATGCTTGTCCCTCCTACACCTGATCCTACCCCCCCCCAATTCCCTTCCCCATTTCATCTCCCTCCCAGTTCCCTCCCTCCATCTGCCTTCCATGACTATATTTCCTCTTCTAAGTGAGATTCAATATCCACTTATAAGTGAATAAATACCATGCAAGTCCTTTTGGGACTGGGTCAGCTCACTTACAAGAAATGTAGGGACAGGGGATAGAGCACAGACAGAAGGGATGGTCAACCAATAACAGCCCAACTTGAGACCCATCCCATGGACAAGCGCCAATCCCTGACACTATTAATGATACTGTGCTATGCTTGCAGACAGGAGTCTAACATGGCTGTCCTCTGAGAGACTCCACCTAGCAGCTGACTCAGAATGATGCAGGCATCCACAGCTAAACAGTGGATGGAGCTTTGGGTCTGAGACTCTTATAGAAGAATAGGAGGAAGGATTGTGGGCTCAGAAGGGGATAGAAACTCCACAGGAAGACCAAAAGAGTCAACTAACCTGGACCATTGGGGCTCTCAGAAACCGAACCACCAAGGCCTCCCTGCACATATGTAGCACATGTTCAGCTTGGTTTTCTTGTGGGTTCCAAACAACTGGAGTGGGGGGGATTTGCCTGTACATAGGACATGTTTTAACTGGGCTGCCTTGTCTGGCCTCAGTGGGAAAAGATCCACCTAGCCTCGCAGAGAACTGATGTGCCAGAGTCATAGACCCCACACACTCAGAGGGTAAAGGGGTATAGGGGAAGGATTGTGGGAGGGTGTGACTGGAAATGGGGGCAGTAATCAGAATGCAAATTGAATTAGTAAGATAGGTAGGTAGGTAGGTAGGTAGGTAGATAGATAGATAGATAGATAGATAGATAGATAGATAGATAGATAGATAGATGCACTCTCTCACTCTTCTTCTTCCCCTTCTCTCTCTCTCTCTCTTTCTCTCTCTCTCTCTCCCTCCCTCTCTCTCCCTCTCTCTCTCTCTCTCTCTCTCTCTCTGTGTTTATATGCTCATGAGTACAGGTAGAAGCGTGTGTATGTGGTAGCTTTATATCAACATCAGGTATCTTCCTCTGTCCCTCTCCATCTTATTTGTTGAGACAGGGTTTGGTACCGGTCCTGACATACTCTGCTTTTCCAGAGCTGCCATTACATGGTCACGCACAGCTATTTATTTGAGTACTGGGATCTGAACTCATGTCCTCATACTTGTTTTGATGCAGACCACCCTACTATCATGCCTCTGGGTAAAAGTGCATATATTCTGTTCATCAAAACTTTACACAACCCTGAGGATCCCCCATGTGCTTCCTTATAATTCTGAGAGGAGAGTGACCTGAGCCCAGATGCACTTATTCAGACAACTAAGACAATCAGGCCAACCTGGACAATTGTGACATCAACACCCTGGAGAAGAGGCCTTGAGAAAGGTGAGCTGTGTGGGCTAACAGGGAGGGCAGAAAGTAGAAGTCAGCCCTGTAGAACATTTCAAAGAGAAACAGCTCAATTTAGATTCTGCCAGGGCTCAGTCCTTGGCTTCACTTGCTGACTCATTTTAAGCATTTGCAGAATATGTCAATTTGCTATGACCCCTCTCTGATTCTACTAGATTTTTCCAGCCACTTCAACAAGAAACAGAAAGCAAAGGTCTGATTGAACTCTTTCCTGGCTAGATAAGGGCCTTCTAGCCCCAGCTCTCTAGAGAAACAGAAATAAATACACACTTGCCTTTAGTTCATAAAACTGCTCCACCTCTCAGGCCTTCTCTGTATCTATTAAAGTCGGGTTGACTAACTTTGGTAGTTCCCTGGTTCTACAGTCTTCACATACTCATGCAACGTTCATGTTCATTGTCTTGTAAGCATCTGAACAACCCTCATGCTCACAGAAAGTGAAGAGCCCAGAAACAAATGCTGCTTTACTTAACATGTCACCTCTGTTGGGCAGAGCTCTGACATGCTGCCCAGAGCTCTCTGTGACAACTGACATATTTATACAGCTGTTGGAACAGTGTTACCCAACAGGCCTCAGACAACTCTTGATCTGCGCTGTGCTATGGAGAGCCACTTTGCTCAAAGTCAAGACTCCTTACTGGACTTGCCCAAATCTGATAAAGTAATGATAAAGTGACACAAAGTCTTGCCTTCCTGGACTGACTCAGGACAACTCCGAAAAGCCATTCTGACTGGGGATCCCAGCGGGAAGAACTGAGGCATTTGCTATGAGTATCTTGTCACCAACTTCTTCTGCCTGACTCTGCTTCCTTCAGCACCCATTCTGATGGCTAACTGATCCTGTGTGCCTTTTCTAATAAAGCGTGTAGAATCTCCACAGCAGACTGTTCCTGTCAACCCCTGGCCTGCAGCAACCTACACCACCCAGCTTCACCCTAATGCTCTCTTCTACGTGAATGGCACCATTATCTACCCCAGTGCCTTCTCTGTGTACTTCTTACTCAATCTTGTGCCCAGTGAGGAACCAAGTCAGAGCAATGCTTCCTGCTCAATCTATGCTTCTCCATTCCTTACTCTGACAGTGTCCTCATTAAAACCGTGAGTGTCCCTCTTCTCCCGTGCTACCAAACCTCAGCCTTCCCCAGTCCTTCCACAGACAACTAAAAAGGCACCATGGTCTGTCAGCTTTTCCTGACCTCTCAAAATGTCAAAAACTTACCAAACCCCGTGATTTTACTCAAATATTCATACCCCATTTATGTCACAGTTATGCTCTCTCTCACTACCAAGCACTGCATATATTCTTATTTTCTACAGAAAAGCTCAGCTCTCCATTATGCACTGACACCTCTGTCTTAGTTGGGGATACTATTGCTGGGAAGAAACACCATGACTAAAAGCCACAATGGGACGAAAAGGGTTTATTTGGGTTATATTCCATATCATTGTTCATCATCAAAGGAAGTCAGGACAGGATCTCAAACAGGGCAGGAACCTAGAAACAAGAACTAACATAGAGCCCACGGATGGATGCTGCTTACTGGTTTGTGGCTCATGGCTTGCTTGGCCTGCTTTCTTGTAGAATCCAGGACCAATTCTGGGAGTGGCATCACTCACAATAGGTTAAGCTCCCCTATCAATCACCAATTAAGAAAATGCCTTACAGGCTTGTCTACAACCAGATCTTATGGAGGCATTTTCTCAAGCAAGGCTCCCACTTCTCAAATGACTACAGCTTGTGTTAAGTTGACATAAAACTACCCAGCATGATTGACTCCTTGTCATCTTGACACCCAAGGACATCTCTATTAAGCCACAGCCTTTTCTTTCTTGTTCATCTCTAAGACTGCACATTAATAAAGACACCACTACAAAACATTTTACAAACTTTAAGAATCCCACAACCTCAAAAATTCAAATTCTTTAAAAGTTATGTTTTGAAAAACACCTGCTCTTTTAAAGTCCAAAACCTCTGTCAAACTCCAATAGATCATTTTTACATTTAAAGTCTCTCAACTGTAGACTTTAAAAAAAAATCAAAAAAAAATTAAATGTTTCCTTACTTCAAGAGGAAAGAACCAGGGCACATTCACGATCTGAACAAAGTAAAACCAAACTTTAAAAATATAAGTAACTCAATGTCTGTAGAGAGCGGAGCGGCGCGGCAAAACAAAGATGGCGCCGACATCCAGCTTTGCCTGGATATAAATGACTTACTGCGCATGTGCAGGCTTGTTCCACTGCTAGGGCTCCCTCTAGTGGTGAACAGCGGTACTGCACATATGCGGTTTATGCACCAGGTGTCAAAGTTGACCGTTAATATGCTAATGAGGTGATTCATTCTCCTCGCTTTTCATTGAGGACAAGTAGTGGGGGTGATCCAAGCCCCACCAATCCCTCCTGAGAGATAATTAGCATACTGTTGTTGTCTATATAGGCAGGCATTTTGCTGCTCGGTCCCTGTTCAAGAGAGCTGTAACACTAAGAAGAGCTGTAACACTAAGAAGAGCTGTAACACAGTAGTTAAAGCTTGTTCAGAAGAATCCTGTTGCCGCTGCGTCGTTCTTGCTGGCGGACATTAGGCGTAGCGACAAGTGGTAGAAACCCCTGGAACCAACATCGCCGTGCCGAGGGGACCTTCAATGTGCTGAAGAGGATTCAGAACTGCGAGAAGGTAAATTAAAAGGTAAGCTTAGAGGCATGCCTTTTTTGGAAGAGCATGTCAGAAGCGAATGAGTGAGAGAATGGAAGCCAGGCTGCCTTTTGGTTAGAGAGCATGAAACGGAGCTGGGAAGCGCCAAAAAAGAAAAGGTTACTAAAACAAAAGTGAAAAAGAGAT
>NC_046155.1:149598651-149613926 GCF_011064425.1 Rattus rattus
TTTCAGGCTAGGTCCTTTTCTCAAGGCACAACTCAGGCTACAAAGAAGTAATGGGACTATGCTGGTAGACTGACCCTGAGCTGCCATGGTGCATTCACTCATTACGCTTTATACTCCTGTATTAATTAAATTTATGTTCATATATTGCCATACTTCAGATATCTCCAGGAGAACGAGGAGAAGGGTTTTATCCAGCAGTGGCTAGCTTCCAAGAAATAATTACCAAGAGGGATTCTGTCGGAAGGATCCAGGCCTGCCTGCCGTGACAATCAGCAGCCAGCTTCTGCCCAGTTTAGCTCAGGGGCAAGCCTCTGGGCTTAAAATTATGTGCATGATTCAGGTATTTGCTGATTATGAAGAATCAGACCACAGAGAAAATAAGCAAAGCTCAAGAGACTTTCATTCGTCAAGATTATGTGAAGAACAGGGATATCAAAAATATCTATGCTAGTACATCAGCATGTTGTCTCCCCAGATTGTTTGCCCTAGAGGCACAATCCTTGAGATGTTAAAAGTTTCCCAAGAGAAAACATTTATCAATGGAATACCTTTGGATAATGGGGTATAACTTTGCACGGTGGTGGTGGTGGTGGTGGTGGTGGCAGTAGTGGCCATGACAGTGTTGGTGTGTGTCCTTTCTCTGTCAGGGGAATAAGAAAATTCGAGATATTTCATCTATCCCTTTAGACTCATCAGAAGCAGTATGTTGCTTTGCTACCCTGATCAACACTCAGTATTTAAAGATAATCCTTTTTTGGTTAAATTAACTAATTTTCAAGTTTCCTCATTTTATAATTCATGTGTGTGTAAAATTATATGTTTAAACATTTATAAATCTTGGGATTTTTGAAAGGTCAGTTAGATCATTCATAGTATGGGATTCCCTGAGCTGTATGGGATTCCCTGAGCTCATCTGTTCTTAAATATTTTCAAAGAACACACAGTAATGTTTAGAATTACTAATTGAGGAACACTGAGTCTGAGATCAGCTGTTTATCCAATAGCCTGTGTTGTCAGTTCAGATTTTCATTATTCAGATGCTCACCAAGAATGCGCAATTATAACTGGCTCAGTGACTATGGGCGTTTCTTCGTAATGTATGTGAAAAGGTACTGGTGCTTTCGAAAAATTTTGGATTCTGGGGTGTTACATTTGGTTCTTTCTGTGACTTTTATTTTTGATGGTGCATCAGCTGTAATTGATATGTTGACATCTGTGGACACGAGCATGTTTGAGGTATTCACTGAAAGGTTAGTGTTGGAAGACACTAATGTCCCGGTGGGCTTGTGTTTTTCTCTGAGACAGATATTGATGAATGCGCAGAGGGATTCGTTGAATGCCACAACCACTCCCGCTGCGTTAACCTGCCAGGGTGGTACCACTGTGAGTGCAGAAGCGGTTTCCATGACGATGGGACCTACTCACTGTCCGGGGAGTCCTGCATTGGTAAGCAGCTCTCAGAAAAACCCTGCACCTGGGGTTGAATTGCTTTGCAACTCCATGTGACCACTCACTGGCTAAATTTATCTGTTTTCAAATGTTCTCCCCCTACAATTTAGATACTAGGCCAAAGATTTGAGAGGGTGGCATGGTGGGAATTTTATACCGCATTAGAACAGTCAGAGGAGCAAAGTCTGGCTCTATGTGCTAAGGGTGTTTAGTTCTTTCTCTTAAGAGCCTGGAAAAGAAATGATGTCTTTGGCAGTTGGAGAAGTAGTTGACAAGTGGAAAGGGCTCTAGATTTAGAATTAGAAAGTGTAGCCTTAGTTCAATCTCTTAGACATGTTTACTCTCTGTTCCCTCATCTGGGTGTGTGTAAAAAATAACAATACTGCATGTGTCTTTTCAGGACAAGGCTGAGTGTCTGTCTAAAATTGTGAGCTTTGAACTGGTGCATGCATATAATGTATTTTGTGTTAACCTTTTTCTGTTGTTCTTGGTGAGCAACTTTCTAGTTTTCTCATGGCCCCCAAGCTTTCTGGTGGCTGTGTCCCTGACTACTTCCTTGCTTCATCTCCTCTGTGTGTTAGCCTGTTTGCTCTTTACAGGCTTTGAGCATCACAGGGAGTTTCTTGGTTTGTCTTTCCTGTCCCCTCTGGTACTTAGCATAGCTGCCTCATCAAATCTTCTATAGGGACAGTTTGACTATTATTAAATACTCTGTATTTGATCTTCCCCAAGGACTTCATTATATTATATAATTGTATCTTAAGTATTCATTAGGACATAGACAAACATATTTTTAATAGTCTCTTGTCTAGAAATATACAGGTTCTTAGGAGGTAGAGACCTTGTTTCTCTTTCAATACTGTACCTGCTGCCTCTAGAGACAATACAGCTATGTCAAACGATTGAAAGAACAGACATTCAAAATATGTGAGGTCATGTGTATTTTCCATTTGACTTGACATAGCAAAGTCTATAGATTGTTCTGCAAGGCAAAAGATGTTAGATTCTGCAAAACCACCTTAGACATTTCTGAAAAGAAATTCAATGAGAGCCCCCATTGCACCCACCCTGCATCACATCTTCTGGGGATATATTGTGAGCAAGTAGAAATGTCTATTCTTAAGGGATTTGTGAACTGAAAACTTGGAATCATAATAACAGAGCTTAGCGGCAGTGAAAATTATCACACTTAAATAAGCCCTAAATAGCATAATCTACTAATGCGTGCTTTTAAAAGAGTATGCTGTTCCTAAAACAACCTTTAAAATAAAAAAGGTGGCTTTGCAAAATGGACTCAGCTATGCTTTCCCTCCCAGACAATGGTAGAAGTACGAGCATTAGAATCTAAAAATGTGGCCATTTAAAGCTTTTAGAAGAATAGTTTCATCATTTTATATCATTTTTGTCAGATGGTGATAATAACACCTGCTATATTCACTTCATCAGAAACTCTACAGTGTTGACACAATAAAGAATAGCACTCTCACAAGATGTATTTTTATCTATAAAATATTCAAGATTTGTCTCTTTTTCCCAAAGTGGATCATGTGATCCAAGAAGTGAGGGGTACCAGAAAAACGGAGTCATCATACACAAGAGACTCACTGGTAGTAATTGTTTTCTGTTTTGTTATTGGTACAATGCTGCCCAGAGACTGGGACACCTAATACCTTGTGCTGAGTATTATCAGAAAGTTCCAGTGGCCAGATATGGTATTCTGTTTTGATCAATTATTAGGAGCCTGTAATTCTCAGTGCCAATGTTGAAGTTGTAAGCAGCTGGTGTGTGGTGTGTGTGTGTTTGTGTGTGTGTGTGTGTGTGTGTGTGTGTGTGTGTGTACATTCATGTGCATTTTGATGTACTGGTATGGAGATGTGGGTGTGTGCATGTGTATGTGCAGGTGTGGAGAAGTGCATGTGCATATTCATGCATGGAGATGTGGATGTGTGTATATGGTGGTATGTACACGTGTACATGCAGGTGTGCAGAGGAAAGACATTAGTGTTTTTCTTTCTTCTGTGATCAGTTTCATGTTATTATTAGGACAGGATTTTGCACTGAACCCAGAGCAATGCAACTCTGTAGTTGGCCAATGAGCTTCAAGGATCCTTCTATCTTTGTCTTTACCTGGCATTGGGTTACAGATGTGTCTCACTATGCTAGAATGTTACATGTGTGCTGGATCTGAACTCAGTTTCTCATGTTTGTCGGGTAGACACTGTACTGCTGAAGCATTTCCTCAGTCTTGAAACTGCATTTCTATGCATGCATAGCGGTCTGTGTTATCAGGTGAAACACTACATACTTACTGATGGCATGCAGAAAGGATAGTACTCTGGACATTTGAAGAGATGAACTTCAGTTCTCTCTCCACGTCATTCAGTCACCCTATTCTCAGTCCTGCATACAGACCTGTGCTTTCCTTTGATACTTTTCATGCATTGCACAGATACTGCAGTTGGTGCAAGCCCTTATTCCATTACTCCTCAGACCATTAATCTTCGCTTACTCCCCAAACTTGGAATTTCTACATCCAGTTCACAGGAACTCTCAGGTACATTTAAATATTTTTATGATCCAGTCATATAGCCAGGAGGATCCCTATTGGTTGGTCTTCTGTGGAACCTGGACGACTCCACTTTTAAAAATGTCTCCAAGTGTCTAGAAAAATAGTGCTCAGTTATCACATAAAATCCTTGGCACAGATTTTCTCCACTAATGAGAATAGTTTAAAAACAGCTGTTCCATCTATGTGGACCCACAGCTATTTATATATAGCAGAATTTTCTATATAAGTTTTGAGTTATTAATTAGTTTTTCATCCCTACACTATTTTTGCTATATCTGTAATAAGTTAAAACGTTTTGGGGAGTTTTATAGTAAATAATAAAAAAATCAAAATCCAACAAAGTCATTTTGCTGAGGTAGACTGGAGGAAGACACAGACCTTCTCCCAGTACTGGGCAGCTGTCATCCTCCTGTTACAACCTTCATCACAGGACACAGCAATGTGAAGCAGGCACCCTACTGTGCTCTGCTCTGTGGTCACAGTAAACAGTACAACAACATAGGCAGCTGTCACTATATAATCAGGAGCAAAGTGTTATTTATTATTAGAAGTCATTAGAATAGTGTTGTTACACAATGAAGTGTTAGTTGTGTATTGTTAACTTTTATCACTATACAAAGTAACAACAGATAAAAAAAACAACTTGGCAAGGTTCTGACCCCAAATTTCCTATTTAAATGGCCTTGTTAGCACCTTTGTCAGTTGGTCCAGATGTGTTATAACATTTCCATGCATGTTAGATGTTAAAAATATTTTCAGATGGACCAAGAGACTAAGTGAATAAAGGTAGACTTGTGATGGATCAGCATCATCAGAACCTGGATACAAAGGTTGAGAACATGTTCTCCACTTATTTATGGCTATATGTGCATCTTCAAAAGATCTTACAGCAGAGTTGACTGCGTTTAATGAGCTAGACGAGAATGAGTTTTTTTTTTGTTTTGTTTTTTTTGTTTGTTTTTTTTTTTTTTTTTTTTTTTTAACAGCAAGAGGTAGCTTTTTATTAACGAGATCCCAGGTCGACTCAGGGATCCCGGGTCGACTCATATCTCACACAGGAGACAGAGAATCGACCAAGAATGAGTTTTATCAGCCATGCTGGAAGCTTGTTACTGTCTTGCAAGTCCAGCCACATGTGTATAAACCTGGACCTGTTAAGCATGACGAGTAGACAGGATGTGTTGTGGAGACTTCTGGGAAAAAATTCTTGTCTATCTTGGTCCAGAGTCTGTCATACCCAAGGCTCAGCAGATACCTAGACAAAGGGGCTAACAGTGCAAGCCTGTATTTTGTTGAACTTTGGAAATAAAACCCGGTATTTGGTAGAATTCTAATAGGATCTCAAAATACATCTCAGGTCTATCTTGTCAGATACTGTGGTACTCAGCTTTGTGTCGCTGCAACAGACACATAAAAGGAAGAATGTTTTTAGAGGTTTTGATCCATTCTTGGGCCAACTCTATTGCCTTTAGGTCCATAGCAAGACAGAGCATCATGGTGTGGATAATGTGATGGAGAAAATGCTCATGTCATGTTTTCCAGGAAGCAAATATAAAAGAGAGGGATTTAAAATTGGGAGAAGCATTATGTATCCTTCAGTGGTCTATTTTCCTCATCCAGGCCTCCTGTAACTGACCCACTCGGATCAGAATCCAGAAACGAAATAATCCATTTGTGAGTTCAGATCCCTGATGATCCAGTCACCTCTTAAAGGCCATACCCACAAACACTGTTGCATTATGGCCCAAGCTTCCAATACATGGGCCTTTGGGGAGTCATTTAAGACTTAAACCACGCAACCATTCCTGACGCTGTTTAGTATGGATATGGTGCTGGTTTCCACGTCGAAACGTCTTCCAAATAGTCACAGTAATTAGCAATGTTCACAAGACAGTACAGAGGACAGGAGGAGCCTGGAAGTCAGTTCTTACCAGATGGCAAATACATCAACAAAAATAGAAGAATAAATTAGGATGTTGGTGTGTACACACATGCACACATGCAGGCACACAAATGCATGCATGCATACACATACACACAGGCTTAGATAATATCCATAAGACAGTATTAGGTTGGTGGGATGGATGGTGCAGGGAATTCATCCCTTAGGAATATTAATTCTTGGAAGTTCAAAATTGATCATACAAACAAGTAAGCAAGCAAACAAAGGAAAATCACACATGAAGCAAACATTGGCCTTCTTATACAAACTCTAGTTCCCTGTGAAGTGATGTGGTTGGCATGGTCAATATGCAGGCAAGTGGGAGAGAAAGGAATCAGTGCCGACAGAGAAGAGTAATACCAGATAGCATGTGAACTATTAGACACACAGGTTAAAATGTAAAAAAAAATCTATTAATAGTATCTAAAATCTATATACTCTTTACTATTGTAACATATTTCTATATTCTGATTCATTTATGTCAGAATAACTCTGTTAGAAAGTGCTTTGCATAATGACCATTTAATGAACAAGTAAGTGGAGACTTCCCTATGCATTCTGAATGTCCTGAATTTATTTGGTCTTAACTCTTGCTTATTTCCTAGGCATTTTTTGAATTTATTTTATTTTTGAGAATATTATTCATGAGTTCTGTCTTTCCATCATATTTACCCTTTTTGCTTCCCCTTCCAACTTCACATGAAACCACGGACTATCTCTTAATTAATAGCTTGATTATTGATTTTTTTCCCACACAGACAGACTGACAGACAAAAGGTACTGAGTCCATGAGTGTTGCTGACATTTTGAAGTGTTTAGAGTAAACACTGGGAATTGGATAACCTATCAGGGATTGGTTTATGGAGAAGGCAGGGGCTGAGGAGCTGTGAGTGCTTCATTTGCATGAAGAGGAATTCCAGGTGCTTTGCTGGACGTGTCCTTATGAATAGAGAGGGACCTGTAGCCTGGCCACCAGCCTAATTGATCACCTCAAGGGCTGCAGTGGTGGAGATCATAAGCCTGTGGGCAAGAGGACAGGCAGAGTAGCTGGGCACATTGAAGACTTTAATTTTCACATTGGAAATGTCCCATGTAGATTACAGACAGTGATCCCAGACCTGTGACCCTCCAAACAGCCCTGCTCACTTTCACTCGAGGTCCTTAGGAAATGCATATTTAAGCCCCTCCAGCTCCCTCCTAAAACTCTCTGTGATTAGGGTTTTGATGAGGCCCTGTTGGCCAATGACGATGCCCACTCACATCTGCAAACCACTGCAGTGAGTTTTCACTGAAAAGCTCCAGAGGCTCCTGAAACGCTAAGATTGCATGCTTCCATCTTACAGAGGACATCAGCTGGGATTTCACTCGGGGTCTCAGAAAGATGCTTCCCCTCAACGCTGTTGCAACCACTGTGAAAATGGCCGGTCCCAACCTCCGCATTTCAGCTGCCGTTCTGATTCGACTCCTTGGTGTTTTCTGACTGAAGATCTGTAACCTTTCTCCATGGAGATTCATTTGCCTGCTTTTCTCAGTTCCTAAACAGTCCTGTGTGTCAAATCCTATGCAGTTGTCAGCTCCTTGCCTCTTGAGGCTCAGTGTGAAGCTTCTGGCTTAAATACATTGTAGGCCAGGATAGAGGCTAAGCAGCAAGTCAGACATCAGCATCTACAGCTTCTTTGGATGAATATTGAATGGTTTGTCTTAGTCTGAAGTTATTTATGCTGCTGTGAAAACTTACCAGGTCTTAAACTGCAGTACAATACTCAGATCAAATAAAGCAGTACTGGCAAAAAAAAAAAAAAAAATCCGTCCCCCCTTTTTTTTTTTTTCAGGTTAAAATTTAAAGGGGGGAGGGTATTTTCAGTTTTTTTTTTTAATTTTTTAAAATTTTTTATTTTATATTTCTTTACTTACATTTCAAAGGTTATTCCTGTTCCTGGTTTCCTGTCTATAATTCCCCATTCCATCCTCCTCCTCTCCCTCCCCTCCCCCATACGGATATTCCCCATATACATCCCCCTTATTGTCCTCCCCCATATTCCCCTGCACTGGGGGTCCAACCTTCGCAGGACCAAGATCTTCCCCTTCAACTGGTGCCCCACCAAGTCTATTCTCTGCTACATATGCAGTTGGAGCCCTGAGTCAGTCCATGTATAGTCTTTCAGTAGTAGTTTAGTCCCTGGAAGCTCTGGTTGGTTGGCATTGTTGTTTTCATGGGGTTGCAAGCTCCTTCAACTCTTTCAATACTTCCTCTAATTCCCCACTAGGGGGTCCTGTTCTCAGTTCTGTGGTTGGCTGCTAGCATTGACCTCTTTATTGGACATGCTCTGGATGTGTCTCTCAGGAGAAATCTATATCCAGTCCCTTTCTGCATGCATTTTTTAGCTTCATCAAACTTATCTACTTTTGGTGACTGTATAGATATGGGCCACATGTGTGTCAGGCTCTGAATTGCCATTCCTTGAGTCGCTGCTCTAAACTTTGCTTCCATATCCCCTCCTATGGATATTTTTCCCCTTTTAAGAAGGAGTGGGAGCATCTGCATTTTGGTCATCCTTCTTCTTGACCTTCCTGTGGTCTGTAGATTACATCTTGGGTAATTTGAGTTTATTGGCTAATATCCACTTATCAATGAGTGCATACCAAATGTCTTTTTCTGTGATTGAGTAACCTCACTTAGGATGATATTTTCTAGTTAATTCCATTTGCCTATGAATTTCATGAAGTCATTGTTTTTGACAGTACTCCATTGTGTGGATGTACCACAATTTTTGGATCCATTCCTCTGTTGAAGGGCATCTGGGTTCTTTTCAGCTTCTGCCTATTATAAATAAGGCTGCTATGAACATAGTGGAGCATGTGTCGTTGTTGTATGTTGGATCATCTTTTGGGTACATGCCCAGGATAGGTATAGCTGGGTCCTCAGGTAGTATAATGTCCAGACTGATTTCCAGAGTGGTTGTAACAGTTTGCAATCCCACCAACAATGGAGGAGTGTTCCTCTTTCTTCACATCCTCGCCAGCATCTGCTGTCACCTGAGTTTTTGATCTTAGACATTCTGACTGGTGTGAGGTGGAATCTCAGGGTTGTTTTGATTTGCATGTCACTGATGACTAAGGATGTTGAACATTTCTTTAGGTGCTTTTGGCCATTTGATAATCCTAAGCTGATAATGTTTTGTTTAGCTCTGTGCCCCATTTTTTAGTAGGGTGATTTGGCTCTCTGGAGTCTAACTTCTTGAGTTCTTTGTATATTTTGGATATAAGCCCTCTATCTGTTGTAGGATTGGTAAAGATCTTTTCCCAATCTGTTGGTTGCCGTTTTGTCCTAACAACAGTGTCCTTTGTTTTACAGAAGCTTTGCAGTTTTATGAGATCCCATTTGTCGATTCTTGATCTTAGAGCATAAGCCATTGGTATTTTGTTCAGGAAATTTTTCCCAGTACCCATGTGTTCAAGACTCTTCCCCACTTTTTCTTCTACTAGTTTGAGTGTATCTGGTTTGATGTGGAGGTCCTTGATTCACTTGGACTTAAGCTTTGTACATGGTGATAAGAATGGATCAATTTGCATTCTTCTACATGGTGACCTCCAGTTGAACCAGCACCATTTGGGAAAATGCTATCTTTCTTTCATTGGATGGGTTTAGCTCCTTTGTCAAAGATCAAGTGGCTATAGGTGTGTGGGTTCATTTCTGGGTCTAGACCTTCATGAAGTCTGAAAGGCAGGAAAAGGAGGTAGGGAGAGAGTAGTGGAGGTCACTGTGTGGGCTAGCCAGATGCACAATGTTTTAAAGAGAGTGATGTTGGAGCAAGTGAAGGTATCCTAGTGTTTCCCTTGAGGAGTGATAAACTAGAGGAGGTAAGGTATATGCCAAAGGAAACAATGTTTCCAGCAAAAACACAACTTCAACCTGAGTGGAGACATCATGAAAGGAGTGAATTGTGTTTGGGGGAGGGTAACACCATAAACCTAATGAAGCATCTGATATATGAGTGGGAGGGTGGGAGGGGAGAAAGGAGGTGGTAAAGCTGTGACAGTACTGTGATGGGGGAGTTCAGAGTGTTGAAACCTTCCTTGTAGTATGTTTCTCCCAGTGTTTAAATTTTACCGTGTGTGAAAACGTATTTTTTTTTTTTTTTGGTAGAAGTAACCATTCTTTAATGTAGCATGTAGCTCTACAAGTACAAAGCACTTTCCATGGGATCCCATCCCTGTGGGATGGTCAATTTAGATTGGTAATTGTCTGGATTAAGATGTTTCCTGGGGTATATCCCCAGGAGTGGTGTAGCTGAGTCTTGAGATAGAATATTGCCAGTTTTCTAAGAAACCATCAAATTGATTTAGAAAGTGATTTATAAGTTTGTGCTACCACCAACAATGAAGAAATGTTTCCCTTTCTCCACATCCTTGCCAGCATGTGCTATCTCTTGAGTTTTTGGTCTTAACCATTCTGATGGGTGTACGATGGGGCCTCAGAGATGTGTGGATTTACATTTCCCTCATGACTAAGGACTTAAAACAGTTTTTAAAGTGATTCTCAGGCATTCAAGATTTCTCTGTTGAGAATTCTCTGTTTAGCTCTGTATCCTGTTTTTTATTGGGTTATTTGGTTTGTTGGTGTCTAACTTGGGTTATTTGTAAATTTTGGATATTAGCCTTCTGTCAGATATAGAGTTGGTGAAGTGACCTATTGACAGTATCCTTTCCCTTATAGAAACTTTGACATTTCATGAGTTATCAATTATTGATCTAGAGCCTGAGCCCTTGGTGTTTTGTTCAGGAAACTATCTCCTGTATGAGTCAGTGAGAAATATATTTATGTACACTTGTGAGTGAGTGCCATTTCCAGAGGGAATTAACTAAGAAGTAAGGTGTTCTCTGAATATGGTACCATTCTGTGAAATGGGGGTCTCATGCCTGTGGTCATATCTTCTCTGCCATAATGTGTACTTTGAAACCGTAAGCCAGGATAAGGCAATTCTCCTTAGAATGACTTAGTCAGACATTTTTCTATGATCATTGAGAAAAGTATCCTATATAATTAACAGATCAAATATGTTCAATAAATACCTATTAGTACATCAAGTAATAAAAGAATCCTAGGAAGACCGTTTTCTTTTTAATGACCAATGAGGACATTAGCGCATATTGAAATTATCCTAATTAAACATAGCTGCACCTTGTACAAATGCCAAGAATTTCATATGTTCAACTCTCGCAGCCTTAAAGATAAACAAGAAAGTATTTTAGAGAAACACAGTAAAGAGTGATTTTAGGGCTGGAGAGATGGCTCAGCGGTTAAGAGCACCCGACTGCTCTTCCAGAGGTCATGAGTTCAATTCCCAGCAACCACATGGTGGCTCACAACCATCTGTAAAGAGATCTGGTGCCCTCTTCTGGTGTATCTGAAGACAGCTACAGTGTACTTATATATAATAAATGAATAAATCTTAAAAAAAAAAGAGTGATTTTTAAGGGAAATCTTAATTACTAATAAAATTTCAGTGTAGAGGATGGTTCCATTTAAGTGGAATAAAATTCAACTTGTATAGAAGTGACTTGATGTCTTTTGTTATATTTACTTTTCAAAAATTGTTTTATCATTTAAAAATGTTTGTGTCTGTGTATCTGTGTGTTTGTGTTCATGTGACTATGTGCATACATGAAGCTCAACCATATTCAAATAGAACAATTGTTCATGCACTTCTTAGTAGACAAAAGGCTCTTAAGAACGTGCTTTGAGGGCTGGAGAGATGGCTCAGTGGTTAAGAGCACCTGACTACTCTTCCAGAGGTCCTGAGTTCAATTCCCAGCAACCACATGGTGGCTCACAACCATCTGTAAAGAGATCCGATGCCCTCTTCTGGTTTATCTAAGGACAGCTACAGTGTACTTATATATAATAAATGCATAAATCTTTAAAAAAAAAAAAGAACATGCTTTGACCGACACACAGATAAGAGGCAGCTGGGTCTTAACAAGCTGAGTGGGTATGGAGGGCACGAGGAAGAATGCGGAAGCATGAAGCATAATGCAGTGTAAAACTGAAATTCAGGAAAGAATAAGTCTTTGCCCTAAAGAGTGAGTTTTGGTGAAGAGTGTAGATAAAACAATGACTATCATTATCAACTTTCTGTGGCTAGCTGTTGGGTGTGTGTTTGTCTTTACAACAGAAAACAAATTACCTTTCACTCCTGAGCAGTTATAATAAAACACATAAACCTAACACATTTGGCATCGATACTGTAGCTTCTGGGAATGTTAAAATTCTTTTCAGATAGGAAGTATTTCAGTGATAATAGATTTTATATTCATTCCATTCACTGGTCAGAATTGTATCGATTTTAATCAAATTTCATCACTATATATAGAGGTTGGACTTGTCCACAGCAGACAGTAGTGAACTGGGTATCTCAGAATGCTCTCTGTTCTCACCAATTCTTGCTTTACTTCCTGGAAGAGCTCTTTCCTCCATCTTCAGTAAAACACCCATATCCGTATAGTCTGTAAATAGATATAGCTACCAACCATAGCTAGTTCATGGAGGATCAGAAAGGTACGCCCATCACTTAAGGGCAAGGTGTGTAGATCAAAGGTCACAGAGAACTTGGTGTTTTGACATTCCTGGATCTTGCTGGCAGGGAGACAAACCAAAACTCATGACTTTGTATGAGACTTTGGAATTCTAGTCGAATACCTTGACAAGAGGAAAGAATGTGTAAGTGCATTCTGGAGTCAAGTGCAGAGTGAATTTCACTTTGGGAGACAGGAGAGCGGGCCTCCGAGGAAGAGATGAACTCCACGTGACAAGGAAAAGGGCAAGTGACAGCAGGAAAAGGGTCAGGAGCACCAGTGGAATCTCAGCATCTTTACCTAATGGTTGTAGGATGCTGCTTTATTATGTTTAACCAAATTACCAAATTACCTAACAAACATTTACGTCTGCATTTTGCACAGGATGACTAAACCTCAGAGTTAAACATCTCCCAGAGTGAAACAAGTCAATTTCAGAGTGGGGCTGAGGCAAGAGACCCACTTGTCTTAGGTTGCCTGGCACTTGCTCAAAGTAAGCTTTTCCTGAGCATGCCACCTCCTCGCCATGGGGTGGAAGAAGATAGACAAGAGTTTAGGAAAGATGAAAATTCGAAAATAAGAGACACTAACATCTTTACCTGTGAGGCTATATCTCCCTTTCTCATTGTATCTCATTTCTTAAGTAGTAACCTGATAATTGATAAGCTTGGTGAACTGAATAATTAGCCATAGACTCTTAAAAACTGAGAATGAATGAATGATAAGGTAAGAGAATTGTTAAGGGATTACTAAACCTCAGGAAGTTTATAAAAGCTTCCTGATCAAATTTTCATACCGAGGTTTAAATATTTGCTAAGTCTGGGGAACGGTTTTACAATAAACTGTCAGGAGGAGCCTCAGAACCTGGCCTAGGAAGACAAGATCCCTGGAAGCTTGCACACATGCAGAAGACGACAGTGATGAATAATTAGAGCCGTCTGCTAGTTGTTGACACCAAGAATTAACATCAGGATCAAGCGACTCCTAGCAAGGATAGCTAGTGCAGACCATATTGTTTCCTTCATTGAAAGAGTCTTTTCAAGAGAGCTAAGGCAGATACCAAAAAGATGACCCTGGACAAACATTGAAGCCTTCCAATGACTTGCAGCATGGCTCATAATGAAGGCATGTCCTATTTTTCTCCTCTAGCTATATGGCATGCTCTGTGACGGTTAGGTGATCTGAGTCCCTTACTGTGTTTGGTGATACCTTCCAATGTATTATGTATATCAGCCTCATTCCTAATAGTCTGTGATCTAAAGCAGAGCTTCCAGACAAATATGGAAAGGCAGAATACAAGATCACACAGCTAGGAAGCCTTGTTCTGGTCCTGGAGTTAACCGTGTAGCTTAATGTTCTCTAAGCCCTTTGCTTTGCAAGTTGCAGGAGCCGTTGCCTTTGTCTGCATTTTATCAGAATTATTCTGCTGATGTGCACTCTAGGCTCCTTTTCCCATTATCTTTCTGCCATCATAAAGAAGTAATACCACTGTAGCTGTGGGGAGGCTCCCGTGCTCTATCCCATCTATTCCTAATAATCCCCCTAGCTCTGTTCTCATTTCTGAGCCACTAATGTCAGGTAATGGTTTCCAAGTCAGAACCCGCATGGCTGGATGTTCAAACTTTGGGTTACGGTGCCTTTTCTGACACATCACCTGTCTCGAGTCTGATATGCTACAAAAGTTATTCAAGAAGGAGAAATATGATATAATGTAACAGTTCATTTTCTTAGCCTGCTACTCACCTTTGGGAAAGGTGTTTTTGTTGAGTTCTGAAATCAACCTGTAGCAGCTTCAGCTCCTAAGGCAAACACTGTTACAGTTTTTATGGCATTAGGATTCCTGCAGAGCCATTTTTTTCCTCTCAGAGGAGTAGGGAGATTGTTTGGGGCTAAGTTGGGAATAGTTTGATTGCCTCTGTTATAAACATCTCTGAAGTATATTTTTTTCCATGCCCAAGTAACCTCGCAACCTCGAATCAAAGAAGGAATCAGACAGACTGTGTGCAGCTAGACTTCTCTTAAAGTAAAAATGAGTATGGTAATCACAGCTTTCAGAATTTGTGAAAATACCAATGTAAGAAAATTAGCTCTAATGCAAGCTTAGCCATGGAATCTTATTGAGAAAAGTCTTATTCAAGTAGGGAGCATTTAAATAATAAACCTATAACGGGAAACACAAAGAAAGCACAGAAAACTAGTATTTACAACAAGACTGCTGTAATGACTATGGATTTGAGTATGAAATGCTTTGGTTGATTTTTGTACATTGTCTCTTGTCAGACTGTGAGCTTCTCTGATGATTTGCAGAAGTCTCCTGGGAGAGTATCTTTGCACTCGCTCAGCAGAGAACAACAATTGCAATATGTAAATAGGGTGCCTCTTCCTTTTGGATGCCTTGGGATATGTGTAATAGATTAAGTTGGCTTTGTGCAGAGCAAACAGGTCTGTTACCAAGAATATGAATAATGTCAGTTTCCATAATTGCTAACATCTGGCTTTCCATAAATCTGTTAAATTGCACGGAAGCAGAATTAGGTTTCTGTGTCATAAGTAAAGCAATTACATGGAACTCTGTAGGCAACACAGTTTCTGAACTGACTTTGGAATCCTTCCCTTCTGTGGAGAACATTTGGGTTTCACACTCTTCTCATGATGGACAGGAGGCTTGCTTGCCATTGTTCCTTTTTGTGAAGGGAAAGGATTGCTAATGTCTTTGCAACCTCATAGGCTTGAAATAGC